>NW_026571190.1:25635648-25896245 GCF_026225935.1 Boleophthalmus pectinirostris | reverse complement strand
CTTCTTTCTGCTCCTCCTCAGTCACGCCCGGCTGCGCTGCATGTGTACTTGTAACCGCTGTACCTTCTGCTTGTGTCAGAATTTCCTCAACTCTGAGCTGCTGCAGACCATCAGGGCCAAACTCTACGCTGTGGTACTGAGAAGGTCCTCTTACAACTTCTTTACTGTTTTTAATGAGTTTTTGTGGTGTTACATTTCTCATCCTCTAACATTTATTTCTCTGTGTACCGTGTGTGTGTAATTGATAATCTTTTCTGTGCCGCTATCAGAGAAAGACATCCTAAAAAATGTTTTATGACTTATTGTTGTTTTCAAAATATGCACCTCCAAGGCCTATAGCATCCACAAGAATGTGAAAGCAATTATCCATGGATTGATTCCACGGGGGTTTTCTCTGTTTATGATGCAATTTCAAAACCAGAGCCAGGCTTTATGGTGATGTATGGAAACAAAACAATGCAAAGTATTTGAGTTTTCATGGTAGATCAGAATCAGAATGAGTTTTATTGCCGTTGTCAGTGCACAAAATTCACAAACTTGGAGCTTGTTTTGACAGTATGAATAATGATAAACAATGAGAACAATGAACAATCGCAGTAAATGGAGTAGAAACAAAGAACTCCCTGATACAGAAGGATATTTTTAAAAAGCATCTGTAGATTGACAAAATTATCATGTGCAATATTTTGTTCATTCACAAGGATACAACATCTAACTAATGCAAACATGTTTTACATTAATTAAGGTTTTTGTTATAAATGAGTATTTCTTATGCTTTCCCACAGACATGTTAGCCAAGCTGACCTGAAGAGCTCCACCTTCTGGCTCAGAGCGAGTGCTGGGGCCACAGTATTTGCTGTTCTGGGCTTCGCCATGTATAGAATCCTCCTCAGACTGCGGTGATCCTCCACCCTCCTCCTGGTACCAGCTAGACTCATTCATGTACAATAACAGTGACTCTTAAATATATTCATTTAGAAATACAAATATTTTATAGTTACTTCCTTCATTCCAAATGTATTTTCTAATTTGCATAATAATATTTCATTCATTACATTTCCTCAAATGTATATATAACACGGGAAAGAAACTGAGCACATTTAATTTTGTATTAAAGTAGCTTATAGTGTTAATCTTAAAAAGTTTGTAATTAAAGACAAATATATATTTATTTATAAAAAACTGAACTGTTGTGGGTGAGGTGGGTTCAGAATATTTAAGATATTTCATGGTTAAGTGAAACTCATCAGATGAGTTATGTGGACTGACTTTCTCTAGTGCCCTCAGTAATTTGTCATTACTGTAAATGTACAGTATCAAGTACAAGTTTATTTAGTACTGCCCGTATGGTACACAAATCTCCAAATTGGCACATATTGCTCAAAGCATATGGGTTTTTTAATGGAAATTACTCTGTATGTGGGTAATTAAACTGCACTGCAACACCTTCTGATACTTCACTGACCAGATAAAACTTTCAGAAATCTTAAAGTCTGCTTTTCATAAGCTCCTGTTCATGTTTAGGTCACTTTATTTCTCAAGTCTAAACCAATGCAAAGATGTTACAGGTTTACAGGTGTTACAGATGCATGCTTTACATTACAGTATTGTCAAAGCAATATCCTACTTATGCATATTTTTATTTTGTGTGCTCATACTTTGCTAAAAGATAAAATGTATATATTTATCTTAGATTTAACCTTAGTATGGCCTTATTCCCCTAAAAGATGCAATAATGTCCACCCATGTCATTTCCACATAAGCTTTTTGAAAATCATCATATTTCAGTGCATCCAATGTTTACAATAAAGTTATGTACTACATTTTGTGCCCTGTCCTATGTATATTTTTTTTGAGACTGTTTAATATGTGAATTGAACACTCATTTGAGTGAATAAGTTAGCCTTGGACTTAAACACAAGGGGGCAGCATTGCCTATATCACACATTTGTTTTTGTATTAATATGATTTAATTGTGCACTAATCGATGTAAAACATTGTAAGAGTTAAATATGTAGATTTCTGATTTGCATAATATTATTATAACATATTTTAGTTTTAGCGGTAACCACCAGCCTAATAATTTTATTTTATGAAAGTACTCATGTTATATATATCACTTATCTGTGGATGTTATGACACCTGCAGCAACTTTTCTGATCTCACAGCTCATTAACTCACACTGAAGCAGATTTCAGACTTCTCCTGTCTGTGTATTTATAGCTTTACTTATACAAAAAAAAAAAAAAAAAATCATAACTGTAAAAGAATTTGTGATCACTTATTTCTTCTTTTTCCATTTTTACAAAACAAACAAACTTTACTGGTTACTGTAATTATATTTGTGGGGCATGGTTTGAATTATTCCCCAATGTTTATAGGACAGGTAACATGTTTTATTTAGTTCCTTTAGGGAGCCTGATTCAGCAGATGTGCGTGTTTTAGTCGGCTGCAGGCTATCAACCACATTCATATTTGGACAGATTTTGCTTGCAGTGGAAGGAAGACCCACTGCCAGTTTCTTGCAGGGTCCACTGAAAGAGGCCAGCTTACCAACACCATCTGACCATGTGTTCTTTTCCTGTTGACTCATTTGAATAATAGACATCAACTTCCACCCCATTATCAGCTCTGTTTGATGTCTCACATTTTAATGCTGTGTTGTCTGCCCATATCAACTACAATGTAATTTGTAGTTCCTGGCTGAAGGGGACAGTTATATCCCCCTCATCTAACCTGGAATTTACAGGAGAGGACACACCCCAGTCCAATGAGCCTCCAGGGTGCACCATACAATTTGACCGAGGTGTGTCCTTTATAACTGATAGATTAAAGAGTGCTTCAAATACTATCAACAGCCCACTCTGTCTAAATAATATAGACAGGCTTTGGGCCGTGTTTCAATGCAGTGTGCACTTTTTATAACACAAAACACTGGATAACGTGATAGATGTCAGGGTTAATTACATTTGTAGCTGTTTATCAGTTATTTGGAAACACTGTGAAACTGGAGGAAGCCAATTATTGACCCTACTTATTGTTTCCATAGTGATTGTTGGCATATTGTGTTGTAATATGAACAAGCTTAATGTGTGTCAGAGATGTTGTAGAAAACGGTACAGCTATTGTATGCAAAACTCCTTGAATCAGCTATAGTAGGGATATAATACGTAAGGAAGGATCATGCAATGAAACAAAGAATATGTTAATTCAGTTTCTTTATAAAATATATGATTAAATATATCATTTTAAGGCTAAAGTAAATTTGTTAAACTGTACTGTACTGCCTATGGCTCTAATAAACTTAAAGATCCTATATTGCGCAAAACTGATTTGGGCTTTAATCCATGTTTTAATGTTACCACCTCAAAAACATACCTGGAGTTGTATTTTGTTTCATTCTCACATGGTTGCGTAATCTTTTGTTATTAGTCTGTTTACATCTCTGAGACTCAATGTTCTGTTCCAGCTTTTGGTGGTAGTTTTCAAGATAACTGTCCTTTTACATTTTGTTCCGTAGAGACGGGCAATACCACGGCTGAAAGGATCCAGATGGTTCTAGTGAAGGTGTATGGAGTTTAAAAACAGAGGAGCACTTCTTGTATAACCACATGACATCACAAGGTGGAGCAGTGTTTTGTTTTTTTTTTGAGAGAAGAACTCATCTTATATATGCAGGGTTTGTGTGTTAAACATGTGTAAATGAAACAAAACACAACTCCAGTTATGTTTGTGATGAGGAAACAACATTATAACATAAATCAGAAATTACTGTAATATGGGCCCTTTAAATTATATTCCACTGTTTTTTGGATTACACTGGTGTCACTAACTTGACTTGGATTTATTCTATTTAGTCTAGGATTGCACGGGTTTAAATGGCATGACATAAAGTCTATTCTTCACGTTGATAGAATCCTCCTCATCCCAGACCTGCCCCTCCCCTTTCCCTGCCATTTCTCCGCCCACACAGTCTCTCTTTTCTCTTCCCGTCAAACCAGAGGACGCATTTTGACCGAGCACCTGGCTGGAGATGCGCTCCCGTGTCCCTCCGGTGCCTCTGTCCAGACGGCTCTCACCCACGCTGCCAGTCTCAGGTATGATGACGCACGATCTCTTCCTGTACCACCGCTGTCCTGTGCACCGCGTGTACATGTGATACAGCCCCTTCCTCTCTCCATCTCACACACACACACTATTTTACTCTACACGGATGGAGCCACACACGAGACTCGCATGTACGCACGTCACGGCGCGTCTCCGTCCTCATGTGCGCTGTTTGGTGATGTCATGATTTGTCTAAACTTGGACCGCTGCCTCTCTTCTGCTCTTGGGGCTCGCGTTTGGCTCTTTACGCACCACTGTGGATGCTGCCGGGACTAAACTATCGCCGGATCAACTTTAAAAACCGCTGGATTACGCGCGCACGCCTCTGTAACCACGCATGGATCTTTCCTTCACGGCCGCTTGCACCTGATGTGGCTTGAAGTCTGAATTAATTTTGATGGCTTCGTGGACTAGTGGTCCTTCCTGAGGTGGTCTGAGGACTGGGATTCTCCGCGGCTCAATGGAGGAGGAAAGTAGCAGCCCAAAGAAGACAGGTGGGAGCCGGGAGACTACCGTGAACTCGTCCCCAGCGGTGGCGGCGAACGCGGAGGGAGAGGAGATCGAGGTTTTGGAGAGCACAGACGTGGTCCCCGCAGCATCAGAGGAAGTGAGTTTACCGCCTTATGCCATGGCACGGTCAAGTTTTGCCATTAGCTTACTTATAATGAGTTAGTTATTACATTTTCTTTTTTTTTTTGGAAATAATTAGGTAACCTACATCCCTGATTCCAACTTTCTGAAACTGTTTGTGTTTTGGGGGGGAAATACAAGTTGGAACAAAGCCAAGCAACAGGTTTGAACGACAGTAATTAAAGGTGCACTGTGTAACTTTACCAGCTGGTTATTGCTTTGCTTGGAATGCTTCACAGTATGGGATTAAACCTATCCAAACCTATCCTCCCATCACCTGTTACAAGTCAGATCTGTTGGGAAACAAGCCCTCTCACTGTGAGAATGCATTTTCAGACCATTAGAAACAACTGTAAAGAGATAAATATTTGTTATTAAATGTGTATGTTTATTTCATACTGTGGTTTCTAGGCAAAGCAATAATATTTCCATGGAGACTAGGGGATATGGTTGCTTATTGCACCAGAAAAGTTACATAGTACAGCTTTAATATAGTAGAATATTCATGTACACAAGTATTCTAATACATGTTTGATTACAGTGTACCTTAATCAGTGCCCCTTAACTCGTCTGAAATCAGGTTGTAATGATGTAGGCCTACTGTACAGTGAACATACATTGGCCTAATAGGGCACTCTTTACTGCTCCATTATCTTCTATGTGCCTCATTTAACATAATGATCAGTTAATGACACTGTGATTGTAACACTACAATTAAGACACAGGCTAAAATGTTAAATGGCCCTATAAATGGAAGCAGGTGCTCCTCTGACAGCACTGGCCCCTAGCTCTCCTCTGACTCCTCTCCCTCTTTCTCTCACTCTCCCTCTCTCTCCATCACTTCTTTCTGTTTGTTTTTCTCTTTCTTTGTCTCAGCAATGGAAATCTATGTTTGACAAGGTAAGCTTCCATTGTCTTTTGCGCTCATGCATGATTCTCACAGCTTGCAGCGGTGTTGTGTGTGAAGTGTGACTGACCCGCTAACCACATCTCTGAGATTAGTATTCAGAGCAGTGCAGATGTTTAAAGGTCACAAAGCTTCTGGAAGGGAAATTTAATATTGTTTCTGGAATATGGTTGCAACGTGTAGCTAAAGTAAGTCTCTCAGTGAAATGTAAAAGAGAACTCAAGTTTGGACACTTATATGTGATTGGAGAAGAATCTTGCTCGAAACTAAAATCATCTAAGAAGCAGATATTGGTGAGTAGTTTGCAAAAGTTCTGAAATTACATATTGTTTTTAGGCTCTCAGCTGCGTGTTTTTTATGAATGGCTGTTTGCTTGTGTAATATGCCAGTAGTTGCAGTCCTACAATGCCAATGGATACTGCAACCTGTAACCTGACTAAGAGAGTAACTTATATTTAAATATTTATAGCTCTACAGTTCATGGTGATTTCACTCCACTTACTTCAGTGCTTTAAGCACATGTTACTTCTGGATAATGCTTTGCAATAATGGTCTATCTCTCATTCATTTTATGATTTAATTTAATTTCCATCTCCTGTTTGATACTCTTATGCACTGAGAGTGTGTCCTGTGGGCCTCTCCTCATGCAATTACTTAGACATCCTGAATGCGTTACTCAGGCTGATGTCATCAGAGAAATCTACACACAAACAGTGATGTATCTACGAAACCCCAGGAGAACAGAAACACAGACCAGCTGATCTGTGCGTGTGGCTGACAGACGGCGGGCGCCTCCTGCCCTCACAGCATTATGCACACTATGGGACTGCCCCGCACCTGCCTGTCCGGGGGCCCCACACTCCCTTATATGTGTATGGGGACTTGTGTCATACGTATCAGACAGACTAAAGATCCTGGGGGATTATGTGCAACACAAGGTAGAAATAACAGATTCAAGTTATAAGGGGGCCTCTTAATGTCGTCTGTCTGAAGTCAATGGAAGTGCCCTCAAGTGGAAGTTTTGTAGCATTTATCTGAATAGTAAAGTGTGCGCTTGATGTGGCAACAACAAATCCTCCCTTTTAGTCCGTCATTGTCCTTGGCTCCTTCGTTCTACAAATGCTGCACCATTTGTCAAGGGAATGACCTCAGAGAAAATACTGCTTTTTGTACGAGTGGGTAAGCACGGCGAAAGCGTGGCCATTGAAAGAGTTTAAATAAGTCTTAGCAACCTGAAGAAATATGCATTGTTGAAATCATATTCTCATTTCTCTTCACATAACCACATATTTTATAGTTATTTGACTCTAGGTTAGACATGTAGACCTTCAAGAAAACTTTGGTATCTTGGGTTATTTATGTGTTATATGTATGCCAGAAATGCACAATTGCAGGATATGACTAAAAAAAATTAAAAGATGAGCACAAAGTTTGAATAGATGCCAGATTTGTTTTTTTGTTTTTTTTGTTTTTCACAGAGACTTAAAAGTACTTAAAGGTGCACTATGTAACTTTTTGGTTCGGGGTCTGACACCTTGTTGTTTCTATATATTCATTGCTCTGCTTTGAATGTTACACAGTATGACATTAAAAGGATCTACCTTGCATTTATTGAATTAAAGATGGGTTTATTGCTCAAAAATACCTAGAAAAACAGGTAGTCTGTGAGCAGGATTGCCTCTCCACAGATCTGAACAGTAACTTGGCCAGGTTTGGTCTCCCTGATGATAGAAAGCTTTAATGCCATACTGTGAAACATTTTAGGCAAAACAATAACATCTCCATGGAGAAAAGGTGGTGGATGCTCCATCAGAAAAGTTATGCAATGCGCTCAAAAAAGTCTATAGTGAAGTCTGTAGTGACTTTACCATTGTTCCATCTATTTAATTGTCTTGTGAAGTTAGGATTAGCTTTCATCTTAACTTTTTTAAGATAAACTTTGATTGCATCTAGACAAATAATTTCACATCATCAGTTTAAAGTGCCCCTGTAGCTCTACTTAGGACCCTCCTTCAATATGCTGCGTGGCTGAGTTGTCTTCCCTTCACTCCTCTCACTTACTCTTGTCCCTGGAGAGGATTTTGTTGCTGTATAAGTGCTTTCCTCTCTGTGTGCAGGAAGTTAGAAACCAAAACCTCAAATGATCTGATTGTGTTCTCCTCCATCACCTAAAAACAAACATAAGGATAAACACAGGCAGTGGCTCAGACAGGGTTGCTCAAATCTTTTTAACGGGGCATAAACAGTCCAATATGTTTAAAGTCTGCATAAGTACCAGTGTTTGTGGAGGATTTTGTGTGGATTTGAGGCTGCAGCACAGTTGTCAGTGTGTTCAGGGTTTATCTGATTAAGCATGTTGTCATAGTGCTGGATGTTTATTGTTCAGTATTTCAGTGACTTGAGTTGCCGAAAACACAAAGTAATATTGCTTTATATCTTTTTTCCCCCTCTCATATCGTCTTTAAAATCTACTCAGATAGAGTGTAGCTCTCACAATAACAAATTTTGAAGTGTGATGTATTTCTGAAGTAAATATAGACTATAAAGAATAATACTGAATCAAAAAAGAAGAATATTCTTAATGTACAATATAATAATAACAGCACACTTAAAAAATAAGTTTCTATAATGAGTCATAGAAGTTCATAAGTCAACACTCATATCGTATGATGATGATACATAAAAATAACCAAAAATGTCCAATTAGTAACTGATTAGTCCTGTATTGATCAATAAGTCAATACAGTATTTATCATGACAGGTTTAAATGTAAATAATGTTAAAGGGACAGTTCACAATTTTGGTCATAGCGCCTGATTTCGTAGTGAGCCAAAGTGTTGGAGACGTGTGTAGACACTTTTTTCAATATTCCATCCAGTCCTTGTATTTGCAGTAGTCGCTGGTGCTAGGCTAGTGCATGTGCATGGCCATAGTTAGCCTGCCACTAAAAACAGTCTTACCCACTCCACAAAACACCCGAAGCAAATCTGTTATTACGCCAGACTGTCGATGTGAATGTCTGTGTCAATAGAATTATTTTGTAAGTAAAACCAACCTTGTATTTGAAGGATTTATGTCTGAGCAGCAGCAGCAAGTTGTATTTCCTGATAGAAAGCTTGGCAGCGGCGGACTGATATATGAGAAAATAGTCCCTCAACATGCAACGATTCACGCAATGCAAGGTTAGTTTTATTTCAAACATTATTCTATCAACACAGACATTTACTTCGACAGTCTGGCGTAATAACAGATTTGCTTTGGGTGTTTTGTGGAGTGGGTAAGACTTTTTAGTGGCAGGATAACTATGGCCATTGACATGCACTAGCCTAGCACCAGCGACCTCTGACTGTCCCTTTAATGTAGAATATAAATAATAACACCACACTTCAGAAGTAAGTTTGTCTATAATGAGTCAAAGAAGTTCATAAGTCAACACTGCTACTCATGATGATGATGTTACAGAAAAATAAACAACAAAAAAAAAGTCTAATTAGTAAGTGATTAATCCTGTATTGAACAATAATTCAATACAGTATTTATCGTGATGGACTTAAGTGTAACTAATGTTAAATTACAGATCCTACTAGTATGTATCAAAGGCATGTATGGTTGAAAATAATTATGATGACGATAATAAGGAAAATGAATAGAGCTCTCAATATCCTTCTTGTCCTTGTGGTAGATAGGTTAACCACTCTTCTGTCATGCTACACAATGCATTTAATAATATCTCTTAGGAACATTCGTCTGATATTAACAGAATGTCCAAGTGTGCACATTATGATACGACTCTGTAATGTTGTTTTTTTGGAGTGTTTGGTATGTGACAAAGATAACCATGTCTTCAAGTTTTCATTAATATGTGTCAAATATAACTATATATAGTCTTGTAATATCAGCTCAACCTCGACTCTCAGGGAGCACTCAGTACTTTTAATCACATTAAAATATGCCAACACTTAGCCTGATTATTTGTCACATGCAGCTTCTGGGCTGTGTGTTTAAGACTGTATTTCTTTGAATGTGTGTGTGCCAACATGGAGCTCCCAGTGGTGTTTTCATTCCCCCCAGGCACGCGCCCGCGCCGTTTAGTGATTAAACACTTTCACATGGCTGCATACCTGCCATCAAAGTTGTCTCACTCAGGTTCTCGCTTGGTGGCATTTTGAGTAGTCCATAAACCTGCGCCATGGTCTAACAACCTGCCAATTAACATAGTTACAGCATTTGCAAAGAATGTTTCACTTACTTCACTGAACTCATACAATTTACAGGGCCTATATTATCCAATTTTTATCTATCTTATGCTGCTTTCTCATCACAAACATACCTGGAGTTGTGCTTTGTTTCATTCACACATGTTTAACACACAAACCCTGTATATTATTTGGATCATTTCAGACCTGGAATTGCCAATCCCTATTAAACAAAAGGTAAAGGTAGGCGTTACTTTGAAACCTACTGCTTGATGACATCGCAAGGTGGAACAGAGCATTTTGAGCTTTGGAAATGTAAACAGACTAATAATCCATAGTTACGCAAACATGCTTGAATGAAGCAAAACACAGTTACAGGAATGTTTATGATGAGGTAGCAGCATTATAGCATGACTTTAAAGCCCCACCCCTAATTCTTAATAAAGATTGATTTCAATGACGGAAAAAAAAGAAACACTGTCTGGTTCATACTGTGACCATGTTCAATTCTAAGCAGACACAGACAAGAACATATACATTACAAAGTTGCCTTGATTGCTCATTATTATGTAAGTGCATGGGGAAAGCCCTGGCAGTGCAGTGGAGCATGGAGGACCAGCATGTTGCATCACGTCTGGAGAACGCTAACTGTGGTAAAGTCAGTGATGTCATGGGGAGGTTATGTTGAATTATAAAAAGAGCAGACAGACATAATTTACGCTATTTGATATTTTTAGGTGCTGTATTATGCAAAATTGAGCTTTAAGCCATGTTAGAATGTTGTTACCTCCTCAAAAACATACCTGGTGTTCTGTTTTGTTTTCATTTGCACATGTTTCAGTAATCCCAGATTATTCGTCTGTACATATCCAAAGCTCAAAATGCTCAGCTCCACCTTGTTATATCATGAAGCGATAGTTTTCATGTTAACAGCGCCTTTTACCTTTTGTTTTGTAGAGATTGGTAGTTCCAGGGCTAAAATACACCAAATGATTCTAGTAGAGGTGTATGGGGTTTAAAAACACAGTGGAGCATTTCCTAAATTACCTCATGACATCGCAACAAGGAATAGAGTGTTTTCAGTTTGAGAGAAGAACTGGATTGCAGTGTTTGTGTGTTCAACGTTTGAGGATGAAACACAAAAACGCAATCCCAATTATGTTTGTAATGAGGAACCAACATTAAAACATAAATTTAAAAAAAACAGGATAATATGGGCCTTTTAATGAAGTCTTGATTTGATCATTTTGTGGGTTGAAAAAAACACTTTACTCCAATGGGTAATACATTTTTGTGTATGATGTAGGTGTGTTGCCTGTGTTTATAACAAACCTGTCAGTTTTTTATTATCTGATACATTTAATCTGACTTTGCCATTTTGTGCAATCAAAACAATTTCCAGGTTTTAGTATGGCCTGATTTTGGGTTTTCGTTTCAGGATCACTACAGAAAATAATCTGCCTCCCAGGGTGTAGTGATTTGCATATTGATTTGCCAAATGTTTATGTGCCCTTCCCAACCCTCCCATTCTCTGACCCCATGTGGCTTGATTTGGGGTCAAAGCAACTGCAAAATATAAGATATTGAGAACTAATGTGCCTCTCTTGGTTCACTATAACTGGTATTTGTAGTATTTGTAGTATTTGTAGTATAGTGAAAATAAATTCTGAAAAGAAGCACAGAATCAGAATTTTGAATCATTATTTTCGACTGGAAAGTGCTTGTCAACCTAATTGCCATTGACACGTGCACAGATGGAGAGGTCATGCTCTATTGACCCTCTGACTCAGTGACTGAAGCCGAAGTGCACTGATCTGATTGAAAACCAATACTTTATGTTTGTTCAAATCAAAGGTGTCAGCCTATGGAACAGTCTCGATGAAAAAATCAAAACTCTAAAATCTATTCAAGTGCTTATAACATACATTTTATTTTTGAGCTTTAAGCCATGTTCTAATGTTGTTAACTCATCGAAAACATACCTGGAGTTGTATTTTGTTTACATGTCTCAGTAATCCTTTATTATTAGTCTGTCTACATCTCCAAAGCTCAAAATGCTCTGTTCCACCTTGTGATGTCATTAAGTGATAGTTTTCATGTTAACAGCTACCTTTTACCTTTTGTTCTGACTAGAGACTAGCAATTCAAGGGCTGAAATCATCCAAATGATTCTAGTGAAGGTGTATGGAGTTTAAAAGCACAGTGAAGCCCTTTCTGTATTACCACATGACATCACAAGGTACAACAGCGTGTTTTCAGTCCGAGACAAGAACTCAGCCCAGATATGCAGGGTTTGTGTTAAACATGTGTGAATGACACAAAACACAACTCTGGGTATGGTTTTGACGAGTAAACAACATTATAACAGAGATCAGAAAAAAGCATAATCTGGGCCCTTTAATATGGTGTAATGTCACTTAAATAAATCACTTGTAAATGTATATTGCAGAATCAGTTGGAACCATAACAGAGAAACAGAGTGGATATTACAAGTTTACACTTCTTTCTGCTCCTTTTCTTTCACACTGATGTATGTAACTTTATTATTGTATATCCATCTTGCATGAATGAAACAAAGAAAACAATGAAATGAAATGTTTTGACAATAGGATCATTAACTATACCACACAAACCTGAAGACTCTTTGATTGAAATGCCATAATCACAGCTCATCTCCCCTGCTCCTCCGTGCTCTCCCTCTCTCAGCTGGAAATAGATTTACTTAATAAAGGGCTACAATTGACAGAGCACAAAACACTTTCTAGGTGGAGTTAAAAATAGTATGTGAGTGTCTTGTATTTTAGATCTCTAAACAGGCATATTAGCTAATAAATCTCATGATATATGATAACAGGCGTACATGGCTTTAACACAGGAATCAAGAATAACCGGTCCCAATCCAGTTTTCTCCAGAATAATCCTACAAGTGTGTGTGCTGGGTTGGCGAGACTTTGTTATGTCTCCGCCAGTGTTCTTTCTTTGAACAATAGAGATAAACAGTGACTGCTCACTCCGGTTCAGTTGTGTGGAAACTACTGACAACAAGGCCTAGGCTATAACTCTTATTTAAAATATATTTCTGACGGTAGATTTTTTGTTGTAAACCTGTAAGATATGAGCTGTAGAGGGTTGAATAAATTATTAATTATTGTTCATTCTGCTATTTATTTGGTGTAGTTCAGACCTTTAAATTAAACTGTTTACTGGTTTACTTATCCTGCATTATAAAGTAGTTTCAATATTATCATTAATATTTCTCTGTAGAGGTCTACTTTATTACAAGTCACCATCCATCTTGCCTTATACTGTATTCTATGTATATTTGTAATTGGAACCACTGAGCTCCATATTGACCATTGTAGACCAGGATACAATAAAAGCTACAGTTTTTTTTTGTAATAACTAATATATTCAATATATTTCACCATCAGTAGGCCTGTCACGATAACAAATTTTGGAGCATGATATATTGCTACAGAGATAAACTGCAATAATTGATAATATTGAAACTTTATGCCACAGTATCATTAAAATACCTGAGCTGCAACATATAATGCACTATTAATAGTCAGTAATTAGCCATAGAAATCACTTATTCAAATTTTTACAACTCAGATGTAATTGTACTACTGCAAAAATACCCCAAATCTCCCCATTTTACAAAGAAATGGTATACACGATAAACACTGAGCCCCAAATATATTGTTCCAGCTATATTGAACAGCGAGTCGATATAGTAATTATGGTGACAGGTCTAACCATTAGGCATCATGAATTCCCCTCACCTGTCAGTGGTCATAATTTAAAACTGGATTGGTGTATCAGGGGTCATTAAAGTTGCCACACTTGCTAAATTCTGTCTGTTTTTAATGGCCATCTTTCCCACATTATCAGTGCGTGGCGTCTTTTGTTGAGTAAGTGTGAGTGATGAGGATGACAGTGCAAATGTGAGGCTCTGTTCTCCCGTCTGCTCGTCTCAGTCCATTAGCTGTGTTTACACTTCATCAGCATCAGAGTGCCCCAGTCTGACTGCTTTATAAGAGCATACACACTCAGGCTCTGTTTTATCAATAGACAGAGGTCACAGAAACTTTTATTAGATCTGTCCATCAAAGTCTCTAAAAGATCTTATTTTTGCTTTGACTAGTTTGATGTATTGAACATTTAAAGAATCTTTGTCAACACTTTTATGTTTGAGGGTTTGCCACCTGCTAGTCTCCATGGAGATGTTATTGACTGTATTTTGTATGTTTCTGCATTTTATCTTTTTTTATTCATATGAATATGTTTAATCTGTAAAGCACATTGTGAGCAGATCTCTATGAAAGGCACCCTATAAATAAAGGTTGCTTACTTGCTTATTCTTTTGCCTGGAAATGTCCACAGTATGGCATAAACATACTTATCTTCATGGAAAAACACAGTGACACCACATCAAGGCCACAATTACATGTCAGAATACATATTTGAATACATGCAAGCTGGTTGAGTTTAATGCCATATGTTGGAATATTTCATGGAGACAAGCAGGTGTGGACTGTCTTAACCGTCCACGTTGACCTCCTGAACCACAGCTTGCTAGATTTTTTTGGTTGTTCCCTTGGTTCCTCCTCTCCTGATGACATTGTGGCAAAAAGTTATCCTAAAGTTCCACATTTGGCTTTTCTTTTTATCTTTACTGCTATCACTACAGCCGATCTGCATCTAATGGGCAGTGATTTGCATTTAGATTTGGAATAGCTGTCCTTAATCTGACCCTCAGAGCTGAGTAAAATTGGACACACTACGGAAAGGAAGTGGCATTGACATATAATTACAACATTCACAGTAATGTATTCTTATCTTCAGTGTGGATATGCATCTGGGCCAAGAACTCAAGTTAACTTAAAAGGCTGACTCTGTACGCTATCTGTGCACTAAAAGGCGTGTGTGGCAAAAGCTCTCAGAACGATTACATATCTCTTTTTATCTGACTGACCCAAACTGCACAAGACTACACCTGCGCGGGAATTCATGCAAAAACAACAATTTATGCTGAAAAAGTAGAAAACAATGTAATTATAAAAAGACAGACTTGTGAATCATAATATGTAAATCTGCTATTTTACATATAAATGTCATAAAATTTATTTAAACCTTAAAATCTAAATAAAATGGCCAACTAATACAAATTTTGGTCAACTAAGACACCCAATGACCAATTAATCGACTAAATAAAGGCCTACAACCCTTGTGGTCATAACAGTTTGTATCGTTATGTATCGGTAGTTTTTACCCTGAGGAAAAAAGTCTAAATTCCTGACATAGGTCAAGAGGTGTGCTGTAAGGTAAACAGTACATTATATTTTAGGCACAGTGAGGAAGTGTAATGTGTAATATGACTATGAAGTCTTTGTCTGAGTTTGAATGTTGTGTTAAATACTGTGCAGCTTCCTATTTCATCCTGCCTCTGTGATTGTGTGGGATCAAAGACTGCGCAGAGGCCAGTCATTCTTTATGGCTGACAGCAGAATACCTTCTCACAGGTGATAGTTTCAGAGCTGCTGATGGAGTGGTGTCCTGGATATGAGCCATCGCAACAGAGAAGAGTGCAGGGTGAGGAGGTGTGACTCTGGTCTATTATTTATTCCTCTATTGTTTTACGCAACAAGAACGGGGAATATAAGACTAAGATGCAACCAGTTTCTCAGATAACAGGAGATAGACAGGACAAACACTGGTGCAAAGGGAGAAGAAATATGTTATTTAAGCAACAGTACTTCTTGCCGCTGTCTAATTGATTGATTTGACTTGTATGATTTGATGTACGCTTTTAAATAGCCATATTACACAATTTTCAGATCTATGTTATAATGTTGTGTGTTGATCACAAACATACCTGGAGTTGTGTTTTGTTTCATTCGCACATGTTTAACACACAAACTTTGCATATTTAGGTTGAGCTCTTCTCTCAAATGGAAAACACTCTGTTCCACCTTGTGATGTCATCTGGTAGTACAGGAAGTGCTCCACTGTGTTTTAAACTCCATACAACTCCACTAGAATAATTTGGATAATTTCAGCCATAGGATTTCAAAAAAGCAAACTAATAACTTGAGAACTTCTGCTTCATGAACTCACAAGGTGGAACAGAGCATTTTGAGCTTTTAAGAAGCAGACAGACAAATAATGCAGGATTACTTGTGTGACTGAAACAAACCACAACTCCAGGTATGTTTTTGATGAGGTAACAGCATTCAAGAGTCAGTTTTATATAATACAGGACCTTTTAAGGAACACTTTACTCAAAAATGTATTTATAAAGCCCTTTACAAAGTCCAAGTTGCACCATTATTGCAGATTGTGAATACCTTTGTTGCTTCACATATTTGTGGGACATTCCTGTGCGTTAGGTCCAGCAGGGCCAGACCTCATTGGGGCAGGTGCACTGTTGACACTCTCACAATAACCCAGTGTCTCTCCCTCCTCCACCAGTTTGTGATCTCACTCTGGTACATTGGCCCATTACAGACACAGCAGCGCTTTGGTTTTAGTACAATAGTTTATAATTTATTTAGACAGATGGCACTTTGACAACCACAATCTGACAACTACCAGCGCAGATGTAGTCTTTGCTGAACACCACCTACACTGTTTGTGCTCAGCTGTCTGTAAAGTGATGTTCAAACTGTCTCACCGGCTTATTCATTTGTTCATTTTTTTCTGCTCTCCAGAGACTGTGTATGGCTGTAGAAAATGTAAAATGTAAAAGATATCTGTAAGGACATACAAGTGTAATATAGTGATTTAATTTATGTTTACTTATGTTTCCTATTACTTCTGATTATTATTACCAACTATGGGCTTTAGAGTCTGTGTTTAGTCCATTTCTGTTTTAGGGTTTAGGTGGAATTGTTTTCAGAAATCTTTGTGTACCTATTGGACAGATTCAGCTCTGTTTAGTGGAGTAGTATGGTTGACATGTCATTTATGTAGTAGTAAAAGTAATGGCAGTAGTAGTAGTAGGCCTAGTATTGATATTTTGCAGCTGGTCATTGACATTCCCTGAGGGTGTGATGTTAACTGTAAGTATTGATCTATCTGAAGCTGTATAACTCAAATTAGACTTTAATTTCAGTTTTAATTTAATGCAATCTGACCAGAAAGAGCTGATTTAGCAGGAACTACAGTAGGTGAGCTGATTTGGGCTGTTAAACAAGTCTCTCACACATAAAATTACAGTCATAAGATAGCTAGCGTCAGCCAATAGTTACTCTCACATTTTTGTTGAAAATCAAACATCTAAACAAAACCATGAAAGCTTGTATTAATCACAGAAAATATATTGTTTAAATCCACTTTGTATATTTTCTTGAGTTTTCAGACTATCTTGTGTTTTCTGATCTGTGCATTGTGTCACCGTGGAAACTTCAAAAATATTCCACCATAGATATACATGAAGAACACCCCCAGCATGATGCCACTTCAAAGTATCAATTTGTGACTGTATTACTGATAGCAGTACCAACCAGTACTGGTTTCTGACTTATGTGTATGTTTTGCCATGGGGAGTTATAGTGGTAGTAGTAGTAGTAGTAGTAGTAATAGTACTATGTTACTCATCTGTGTATTCTGCAGCAGTGATGAGATGTAGCAGTAGATGTTGTAATGTCTCTAGTAGTAATGTTTCTGCAGACTGTTCTCTCTTGTCCCAATTAAGCCATAACAGTTTGTTCTTCACATTTTAAACCTCATACTCACTCAGGCTTGTGACAAACTTACAGCTTTGAAGTCAGTAGAAGTACAACATACGCTGCTATGACACTCAGTAGGTATATAAGGGGAAAGCAATCTCCCTGAAGCCCAGAGCAGGTGTCTTCATGTGCGGCGCTGTCATAGAGTTTGATTATCACCGCTCCCACAGGAACAACTATTTAATGTCCCGCCCGCTGGAAGACTTTGTGAGAGCTTAGAGGGCTTCTCCGCACTGTGTGACTGTCCCAGTTTCTCTTTTAAGAAGCTGCACCAGCCAGCCAGGCAAGCAGGCTTTATGTGAAAATGATATTTGTTAGACCTATACAAGGCTGTGTTAAATAGTGTGAAATTAAAGATGCATCATGTAACTTTTCTGGTAGAGGGTCCACCACCTGCTTGTCTCCACCTGAATGTTCCATGGTATGACTTTAAACATACCCAGCATTGATTAATTACTTACACTTCAACTGCTCAAAAATACAATAATTCCTTCTGTGAAGAGGGGAGACTCTCCACAGATCTGAATTGTAATGTAGTGTAGTGCTGTAACCTGCTTGTCTCCCTCGTGATGGTAGTTTTAATCTATGCTGTGGAACATTGGACAAAGCAAAAACATTTCCATGGAGACATCAGGTGGTTTTAAAACAATCAAATTAGAATATTCCTGTTGATCTCCACTTTTTGAAGCTACTGTGAAAAACAAATAATTCAAATTTTGTTTCTACTTCTGGAAGAGACAAAAAATGTGTGCCAGTTTTGTTTCGTCTGGCTAGACCCAGTAATTACACAGAAATTAATCATAAACCAAGACAAAACATCTGCATTTTTTGTCACTTAAAAGACACATTTTGACCTGTGTTTTGGCTCAGTATTAAATGTGCACTGTGTGACATTTCTTGTCGTGGGTAGACCTGCATGTCTCCATGGAAATGTTATTGCTTTGTCCAGAATGTTCCACAGTACACATTAAATCTATCACAGGGGAGACAAGCAGGTTACAGCACTGCATTACAGTTCAGATTTCCTTCACAGAAGAAATTATTGCATTTTTGAGCAGTAGAAACAATGAATAAATGCTAGATGGATGTGTTTAATACAGGGGTCTCAAACTTTTTTCCTCTGGTGAGCTACCTTTACAAAACAAAAATGCCAGAGAGCTACTCATTTTAGTAGCTGCAAGAAAGTGAGACGATTAAAAAAGGGGGCAAAACTTTGGATACAGTTAGATGCCTATAAAAAATAAACCATTTTCCATTTATTAGTGCACAAAGTTGGGCTTCAGAATTATACATTTACAATTTTATAGGCATTTAATTATGGTAATCAAATTTTTGTTATTCAGCACAATGGTATAATGCTGAAATCCCTTGGCGAGCTACTTAGAAGAGGGTGGAGAGCTACTGCTAGCTCCCGAGCTACAGGTTGGAGACCCCTGGTTAATGTCCGACTATGGAACATTCCAGGCAAAGCATTAACATCTCCATGGAGAGAAGCAGGTCATGGACCCTCCACCAGAAAAGTTGCAGTGAAATGTAGAATGCTCTGATGCCAAGTGACCCCTGTAAACCATAAAACAGGAGAGTTCAATGCAAGAATTATGTAATAACACATTTCTTGTCAATACCACTTTGGATCCTATTTCATTTCTAAAGATTGGGCTCAAAATGTGTAGCCTATTTTTTGAACTATGAACAGCTGTATTCTCATCGTCATAGCAACCGGGCCTGGCTCAGCAGATGCCCAAGGTGAGCGAGTTCCCGTGCTTAGCTTTCACTCTGATCTCCTCTCTGTGCCCTCTTCCCCGTGGGTCGTCTTACATGGCACCGCTGCCCGATCCAAACTGCTGAAGAGGGTTCAAATGGGGCAGTGCCAATGAGCTGATATTGTACCATGGGCGTAAAAGTACAAGAGGTTCATTTAAGGTGGTAACATGTCACCTCTAAATAGTTGAATCGGGTGTCCTTGTTTCTCATGCTTTAGTGTATATTAATAGCTTTCTCCTCAACGCAGTATCACCCAAAATGCACGTGCCAAGTGTAAAAACAGGGCCACAGGGAGTCTTTTAGCTCATAACATTCTCTGTCACTATCTCACATGAGTCTTCACAGCAGTGTAAGAGCAGATAAGGGAGTTTAAATGTGGCCTCACAGATGACAAATATAACAACTTAATGCCATCTGGCCAGCCCATCCAAGTCCCTTTATGATACAAATGTCTAGAATTAACAGTTAAAGTTGAAAAGTTGTCATCTATATTGAACTGGAAGACCCCCACAAAGACATTGACTCAATATTACAACAAAGTAATGCATCTTTTTTGTGAATTTAATACATTTTTTTGTGAGTTTAATTAGTAAGTTTTTTTTAGCAGTCAGCCCATAAGCTGTAGAAACAAGGGACTAAGGGTTTGGCTCCAGTCAAATGAAGCTTAAGAGGTTTGCAGTTATGGGGCGAATTTGTAGCAGAGTTCCATATAAGGAATACGAAATTTTACAGACAAAATAGCAAAAATAAAGCACTAGGAACATATAAAGCAGGTTAATACTGACATTTTAAGACCAAAATGACAAGACTCAATTCAGCAGTTATAGAGAGAGGTGACAATTTTTCAATTTAAAGTCAATTGGAGCCAGAGTTGATGGAGCCGAAAGCGCACCCATATTCACTTCCTATTTGGACTGCAGTCCAAATAGGGCAGTTTAGCTATGTTCATTTATATATACACTCTTTGAGCCAGCAACACACTAGCTGGATAAAGATTGTATAGCAGGGTTGGGCAATATAACAAAAAATAAAATAAAATAAAATAAAAACCATAATTTTATTTATACTGATGAATCTCTCATTTCTTCCCTTTTTTAGTGCATATTACCATTGTGTTCAATTAAAAAAAAAAACTCTATTTTTAACGTGCAGGATGAAGCTTGTTTGTTGGTCTGGCTGTACTGGGGTCCTCTGGAGGATTTGGGGAATAGGATTATAAAGCAGAGGGTGACCGGCACCACCACATCTGACTGGCTTAGGGCACGATTTTAGCAGATTAAGAAAAACACTCTGCATTCTCACTCCCATAGACTCAAAATAAAATGTCAGTGACGGTAGCATTTGACACTATTGCATTTTAATAGCTTTTTTTCACTCCGTCTGTTCACTGCTGACAGACAGATGGGACCCTTGAAAATCTTTCTGACTCACCCTATTCCCACTATCCTTCTTATTCTTCCTGAGATTTAAAGGAAATGCGTCTGGACCCTCCCCTCAGGCACAGCAGCCCTAGCCTTGGTCCATTTGCTCACTATTAGACATCATAAATCTCGTGCGTGAATGGCTGCTATACTGGGATTTGGAGCTTGAATGGGGCAGGAGGGGGTAGTGACCTCGGGACAGGCCCAGAGTAGGACAACGGACTGAATGGAAGCGGCAGACAGCCCGTTGAACAAATGTTTCACTCTTTTTTTTTTTTTGTACCACGCTCATTATCTGAAGTACGTTTTGGTCATAAAGGGGCTCGCCACTGTGTAAACGCAAGGCTCGTAGGTCAA
This sequence comes from Boleophthalmus pectinirostris, assembly GCF_026225935.1. Taxonomy (NCBI): domain Eukaryota; kingdom Metazoa; phylum Chordata; class Actinopteri; order Gobiiformes; family Gobiidae; genus Boleophthalmus; species Boleophthalmus pectinirostris. The sequence continues at coordinate 25,875,130 of NW_026571190.1, read as the reverse complement.
AGTTCACAGGTTTGTCTCTTTGTCTCCAAGGTGACCTGTCTGTGCCCTACGCCTGCCTGACATGATACTCCATATGAGGAATTTTCAGTTTCAAAAAAGCAGTTTTGTTTCTGCCATAGCGAGCATTGTGTATTTTGTTATGAGCATACAGCTATTTTGCAAAGGCTTTCAGTGGAAGCTTCAGGGGGTTAAGTGTTTATGTGAACACATGCAGCAGAACCCGCTGTGGGGTTATTGTACAACTCACAATTCTCACTGTTACAGAAACAAACCCAAACAAGAATACACATAGGCCCCCTTTCTCTTGCATTATTAGCCCGGCCTCTGTAACGGATTACACAGCTATGTTAATGAAGACAATGACAAAGTGTTCGCTGTGTTTGCCCCTGCCTACTTAAAGGTGCATTGTGTAACCCGTCAAATACTTTTCTGTTATGGCTTTGTCTGGAATGTTTCACAGTATGGTATAAAACCTTTCTATCTTCATGGAGACCAAACCATACCAAGTTACAGGTCAGATCTGTGGAAAGGCAACCCCACTCACTGTCAGAATGTATGTTTTTTTGTGTATTTTTTAGCTGTTAATTAATAAATGTTACATAGAGCTGTTTAATGTCATACTGTAGAACAATCCAGGGAGAGCAATGACATATCCATAGAAACAAGCAGGTGATGGACCCTGAACCAAAAAGTTATATAGTGCACCAGGAACTTTTTCACTGCAATCCTGTTTAAAAGGCAAGCTTAATATTATCAGCCTTTCTAAGCACATTCATAACATATTGTACTTGTGGTTTGACTCACCAACTTAATATTCTCATCCTGTGTATCTGTGAAGAAAACAAAAATTATACAACATGCTGAAATATATTAATCTACCAAAATATGCTCTTGATACAGCAGCAGCCCACGATAATGATACTGTATCACCAAATTAAGTATTTCAATATTTTAGCACACCCCTACTCACAAGTCCTTGCTTTTACTTGAAACATTATTAATGAAGTAGTATTTTTGCCAGTGTGAATACATTTAAACTCTTTATTGTGTGGTACTTTAAATATGCACTATGTAACTTCTAAGATGCTGGGTCCGCTACTTGTTTTTCTCCGTTGAGTTGTTATTTCTTCACCTGGAATGTTCCACAGTAGAGCATTAAACATATCTGCCTTGCATTTGTTCAATTACAGGTGTTTTATAGCTCAAAAATACTTTAAAATGGTTTGACAGTAGCTCAGTGGGTAGGCTGGAGGTGCGATTCTAGCTCCCACAGAGGAATGCAGTTATTGTGTCCTTGGGCAAGACACTTAACACACCTCGCCCCTAGTGTCTGCGTACACTGGTGTATTGGTGTATGAATGTGCGTAAGAATGGGTGTGTGGTTCCTTGTTGTAAAGCGCTTTGAGTGCCTTGAAGGTGGAAAAGCGCTGTATGTGCAGGTTTGTTTCTCCATAGATCTGACCAGTAACCTGTCTCCACTGTGATTAAAAAGTTTATATTCATATTGTTGAATATTCAAGGCAAACCAGTAATATCTCCATGGAGACAAGCAGGTGGTCAGACCCTCCACCAGAAAAGTTACACAGTTACACAAATCTAGATTGTTTTACCGATTCCGCTTTTGCTTGACTTGGCTTTCTTGTTTTTTGATTAGTTTAGTTATTAGTATTTTGGTCAGCTATACCATGATTGCAGTTTCCCATGTTGTCCCCATCAACTGAGTGAGAGTTTAGAGGCAGCCTGAGGAGGGGAAGTGCAATCGCAGAGCAGTGAAGTGTGAGTGTGTCTTAATGAACCCTCACGGCTCAGACACACAGGGAGGAGCACAGTCAATTTGGGATGTTCCTGAAGGATTGGCACTATATTTGGTCACAAACATGTAATATATTATAAATTAAAGCTGCGCTGCACAACTTTTCTGGTGGAGGGCCCGCTACCTGCTTGTTACCCTGGATGTTATTGCTTTGCCTGGAATGTTTCATGAGTACTTCTGTTGCTCAAAAATAGAATAATTTCTTCTGTGAATAGGGGCAACTCTCCATAGATCTGAACTATAATGTGCTGTAACCTGCTTGTCTCCCTTATTGTGTGTAATATTCCACAATCTGTCATACTTTGGAACATTTGACAAAGCAATAACATTTCCTTTGAGACAGGCAGGTGGACGACCCTCCACTAGAAATGTTACTCAGTGCTCCTTTAAACCTTTCTTTTTCATCTGTGACACCCTAGCTCAGTTGGAAAGAGCATTTGTCTACTGATGTGTTGGCTCTCTGGACATAAAACATCACCGGCTGAGCGGTCAGATCCACTGACCCACAGGTTGGCGGTGCGATTCCAGCTTCCACAGATGATTGCTGTTGTTGTGTCCTTGGGCAAGACACTTGACCCACCTTGCCCCTAGTGTCTGCGTACACTGGTGTATGAATGTGTGTGTGAATGAGTGAGTGGTTGTTGTAAAGCGCTTTGAGTGTCTTGAAGGTGGAAAAGCGCTGTATATAAATGTAACCATTTACCATTAACTCTCTGCAAACAGGCTTGATTTTAAACCTAATTAGTCAAGCCTCATGATGTCTGTATTGTTCACAGCAGCGAGTGGGCTCATTAACAGACAAAGCTAATAATATGTCAGTGTAAGAAGTATGTAAATGTATGTAATAGTGTATAATAAAGGATTACATAAAAATTTAACAGTGACCTTGATATTGGTTTAAGCTCAAATGACTGACCACTATCTGCCATAAGCAGATGGTCCAGGTATCATTAAGTTAAGTGTATTTTGTTCCAGTTGAGAGGACCTGAGCTTACAAAAACGTTTGCTTTGATAGTTTGGGTGATATGCTTAAACATTAATCACAGTTTTTCTTAGAGCTAAGGTAAGGCTGTTTAAATTATATATGAAACATTGTTATATTGACAAACTAACAAAAACTCCAGAGAAATATGAAGCATAACAGTTCAGTTCAGTTAAATCAGGCCTATTATGCAAAATTTACTTTTCAGAGCTTTTAACCATGTAGTAGTTGTTTCCCCTTACCATTTACTCATCCGAAGTGAGTGATTCATGCATGTTTGAGCAATCTTTGAGCGCTTATTTTCAAGACACCATATTGCGATCAATCTCCATTTTCACCGCCACCGGCATACACCCACTGCTCTGTACTTACTTAGTTATCCAATTTTATTTCCTTAATCGGGCCATTTGGTACAAATGAAAAAAAAAATCCTGCTGTTTGCTGGGGTACAGTTATGTGATGACATTTACAGCGATGTCTGCTCCCATTATACACTGCATTTTTCTAACGTGGAAGTCAGCGGACTTGTTTCTTTTATTAAGTCATTTTAGATCAGTATTGCAATGCAAAATGTGCAAATTATAACATAATGATCCACAGATGTCAGATATAACAGAAACAAGCACAATAGGTCTTCTTTAAAACTATTCATTTCCTCCCACACTCTCCAAAAAGTCAAAGGTAGCCAATGAAAAAAAAAGAGAACACTGTATGCACTGTCAAAATATCCATCAACATTATTAGACATGAAAGTTTTGCAGATATGACACAGCCCTGGTTTAGACTCCTTTATTTGGCACTGTTGTAGAATTGCCTGTTGCATCAGTATAGATCCAGGGTCCACAGCATTACTGACATATATTTGTGATATTTATGTGCGCGCGGTGCAGACATCCTCACTTCAACCTATGTTGCCTGGTTACAGTCCAGTTGGCAAGGAAACGGTGACAGCCCGAGCTAAGACCACTGTGTGTGGGACAGATGAATGAGACTCTAATCTGTCAGAGGAGACAGGTGACCCAGTGCACGCTTAATAAATGAGGATGAGAGGAAGTGCAGGAAGATGTGGAGCTTACAGATGTGAGGCGCTGGTATGGGCTCTGGTATGAGAACAGTAGATATCACCTAGTTCTGCAAATCTCAGTTCTGTATGAACATTTTGGTAGAAGATGGAGCCAAATAATTCTTGACATCTGACTTGTTTTTAAGAGAGGTATTTTACTTATTAACTGCTAACACATGACATATTTAGATGTTACCCATGTTACCTTTTATTGTTTTAAAAATGCTATATCCACTGAAAACAACATATAGCATGTTTTATAAGTTTCACTTTCGTTTTTTAACGCTCCGAGTCTCCCCTCACTTGGCTGTCCATGCTAAGTCAGTCCCGCTTCAGAGCGCTATCACAGCACAATTAGCACAAACCCTGCTAATTAAACTACTGCACATTATATCAGGTTTGTACATTTTTTTGTATATTTATGCAGAATTGCCATATGGGAGAATGAATCATGTAGGCTTGTGGGCTGAGCATTGCACAGACTCTTACTGCTAACATAAAGACAGTGTGAATGGGGCCTGGGAGAGATCGCTAAAATACTCAAACATGCATGGATTACATCTAAAACCTTTTCAGGCATTTTTTTATTTATTTTTTTGGGTGGGGGGACATTACTGACAGACAGATGATTGGCTGTGAACCTCTCAGTTAAAAAGACCCAAGGTTACACAGATTTTAAGACACAATTTCAGTAACATAACATTCTTAACTTTAACCACTTTTAAATTAGACTTGTCAAGAATTGATCTTTTAGAATTATCAGACATTCTTTCCGACTTTGCCTTTAAAATATTGCATTTACTGATTAAAGCTAAGACTTTGTGAATGTGCAACTGAGCCATTCACAAGAATCCTCCTGGCACCAGCCTGTAATGATTCGTCCTCATCTTTTATCTTGCGTTGTCTAGTGTCTGTGATACTTCAAAAGCGAACACATGATTTAGTCCATGCTCCGTTCAACAATAATTATCTCAGCGCATAATAAGCTCAGAAAATAACAAGTTTGGGTTCAGTCTCTAGTCTTGTACAGCTTCAAGTAGTGCACACGCAGAGCCACTGATAAAAGAGAGAGAGATACACGGGTGTGAGTGGGTGCCTGTTAGCCTGGTAATCTTGAAGATGTTTGCAGAGTCAGGCAGCTGGTTAATTGATTTGTGTGCCTATTAAAATCAACTTAATTATATGAGTCAACACTGCACCAAAGGGGAAGTAATGTGGCTGCATAATCAGAGGAGTCTAAACTAGGGATGCAGTGATATGATACTGGTATTGGATATCGGCACTGATTCTGGAAAAAAAAGTACTCGATTAGATATTGGCTACCAAATACCTGTTATCCTGTTTGTACGTACAATGTTACAATGATGTAATAAGACAGATTTTTTATTTACTGATTGTACTGAGCTCAGAAAGGCTCATAATATTTGAATTTTTATTTACACAAAGCTGTTCTGTTGTTACTTGAGAAATGAATAACTGCTACATCACATTTGGATCAGTTTTGTCATATTTTATTTTTTCTTTAAATGAAATAAATGTTTTAATTTCAGAATCTATAGTCTACTCTAAACCATATTTGGTATGCTTAGAGATTTAGAGTCATTCACGTTTAAAGACATAAATAAGTATACTGAGTTGTTAATTGAGATGAAATGAAAATTATGATCTAGTAGGAAAAAAAATTGTAACATTCTTTTCTCCCCAGACTCATCTTTGGTCTCCAAGTGTCCTTTCTGTTTTGGTGTCATTCAAATCATTTCTGTGACATTTTGTTTTTTATCCTATGTCCCGTTGAGGCATTAGTCATCAGTTGCCCCATGTGACGTGGGCAGACCATAGATCTAGAGTCGACGTTGATCCGTGCTGGTCTTCATGTGCACCGGGCAGATGACCTTTTAGTGCTGTCTGCGTAAGTGAAGTCTGGATAATTAATGGAGAATCCTATACAACTCTATCTTAAAGGTGCATTGTGTAACTTTTCTTGTGCAGTGTCCATCAAATCATTGTTTTACCTGGAACATTATGGCATTAAACCTTTATTTACTGTCGCAGAGACAAAACCAGACCAAGTTACAGGTCAGATCTGTGGAGAGGCTCATACACACACAGTCAGAATGCCTGTTTTTTTGAGTAATAAAACCATCTGTGTTTAATACATGCAAGTTAGAGCTGTTTAATGCCATACTGTGGAACATTCCAGGCAGAGCTGTGACATCTCCATAGAAACATGCAATTGATGTAACCCCAATCAAAAAATTACACTGTGCAACTTTAATTCACAAATGTATACTGAACTATCTTCTAGGTCTGTCAATATTGCTGTGGAGAAATATTGAGATACAATAATGTTGAAAATATTTTATTCCACTGTCCCAAAGTAGAATAATCCCCGTAAACCCGTTTTTAAATAGACAGCATAATTAAAAACCTGCACTACAAATATTTCACAGAATGAACCTATAATTAGCCACATAAATGATTTATTCTACCCTCTATAGCTCAAATTTTATTGTATTACATAAAAATGACTTGAATCTTGCAGATTTTTGTGCATATTCCTTCTGGAGCTATTATAAATCTTTTGGCATTTATAATTAACGCTGTAAGATTAATTGCAATCAAAAACTGCAATTTAGTGGTTGCAATTAACAAAACTGCTGCAATCAAAGTTACTTATTCTAGTATTTGTTAGAAATCAATTTTTTTAGTCTTATTTCAAATGTCACTGCTCCTAAATGCATTTTCATATGTATTGTGAAGAGATTTTATATTATTATCTGAAATTGTAAATCTAACCACAGTTGAAATAAGTAAGAAAATTGTGTTATATAATATTTCCCAACACCACATCATACTTGACAGTAGCAGCTCATATCTTCTCCATGACTATGATCTGAACACTGTTTCCTTTGTGTGTGTGTGTGTAACAATGAATGGTCTCCCTGTCAGAACACAATGAGACAAACTGCTGCCTTGTGCGTGTGGCAGTTTTCCCATCAGCCCCTGCGCCTGTGCTGTCGTGTCTCATTGACCCTGCTCAACACTGCCCTTTTCTCTTTTGTACCACGCAGAGACATGTGGAAGTTTTACAGTTACTTCTTGCAGCAACTACATTGCACATCCCTGACAATTACAGTTATGGGATTATAGTAGATCCACGGTGTCTAATTTGCAAAGCATTTCCGTTTAGTTCATTGCAATATTAGCTGACTATACTGTAGCTTTGTACAGTCACATCATAAGATCACAAGCCATTCGCAAGACAGGATTAAAATTATATGAGAAAGACATCTGTGACAAAATGGGAAATAAAGACACATCTGGAGATTATTTTGCTGTGATGGACAAACATAAAACAACAAAACCCCCAAAGACCTAATTTATGTAATATTTATGTCGTAACTAATAATACTTTCCATTTGTGAATTTGTCAAAATAGACCTTAAATAGATCTTAAATCCTTAATGACAAATTAAAAGTCCTGTATTACGCAAAAAATGACTCTTGTGAACTTTAAGTCATGTTAGAATGCTGTTACTTCTTCAAAAACATATCTTTAGTTGTGTTTTGTTTCTTTCACACGTTTGAGTAACCCTTTATTATTAATCTTTCCTTACTGTATCTCCAAAGCTCAAAATGCTCTGTTCCACCTTGTGATGTCATGAAGCAGTATTTTTCCAGCCAAGCTAGCGCCACCTAGTTTCTCCGCTCAATTACATTTCTCTCCAGCCACTAGATCAGGAATTAGAATACACTAGACGACCAAATAGCAGCGACTCCTAACGCTGCGAGGTTTCCACGAAGTGAAACCGGCTGATGAATCAGGCTAGTAGTTTTCAGCTGTTTACCCTTTGTTTTTTCAGACTTGTAATTCCAGAACTGAAATGATCCAAATAATCCTAGTAAGTGGAGTTTAAAAACACAGTGGAGCATGTCCTGTGTGATTATATGACATCACAAGGTGGAACCGCTTGTTTTCTGTGTGAAAGAAGAACTCAGCTTAAATATGCAGGGCTTGTGTGTTAAACATGAAACAAAACACAACTCCAGGTATGTTTTTGAGGAGGAAATAAGATAGATCAGAAAATAATGTAATATAGGCCCTTTAAACTTAACTTTATATATAAATCTGCTGTGGTCCCTTGGTTGCTGTCTTCTGTCACTCAGATCGACTTTTCAACCTCCCCATCATTTGTTCATCCAATTCAGTCCTGCCCCCAGCTGCCACTTCCACTCGAAACAAGTCTGTGCAATAATACGGGACCTCTCCACTGGGACATCTGCTGGAGCCCAAACCCCATAGATAACCGGACGCACCACATCACAGGGCAACCCCTCTACCCACAGTCCTTTGCTTCCCTGATTAACATGAGAAGGTGAGCGTGCGTGTGTGTCTTTGTACCTGCCATGTTGGCGCGTGTGTGAGTAATGGGGACTGAATGAGCTTGCCGTGCCCTCCTCCCTCCCGCTCAGCTGTAATTAGCCCACAGACTAACAAGCCCGCCTCTTTATTACTAGTGCTGCTAATTACTCTTCATCACGAGAAAAGCTCTGTCCTTTAGGGTTAAGTATCGAAAATCTGATCGATACTAAAACTAGTATCGAAACTAGAAACTCATTTGAGCAAATATAAATACTAAAAACTCACATTCACAGGACAGAAATGACATGATCTATGAGTGGCTTAAAGGTGCATCGTGTAACTTTTCTGATGGAGGCCCTGTCACTGCTTGTTTCTATGGATTATGGATATGTCATTACTCTGCCTGGAATGTTCCACAGTATAACATCAAACAGCTTTACCTTACATTTATTCAATTACAGGTGCTTTTACTGCTCAAAAATAACTGGAAAAACAAGCGTTCTGACTGTGGTCGAGGTCGTCTCTCCACAGATCTGACTTTTAAGTTGGTCTGATTTGGTGATTAAGATAGAAAGGTTTAATACCATACTGTGAAACATTCCAGACAAAGCAATAACATCTCCACAGAGAAAAGAATTTGACCAGAAAAGCTACACAACGCACCTTTTTATATGCAGCTGCTTCTACTCCTACTGCTAGGACTGCTGCAATTTAAGCAAGTACCAAGAATCAGGGCTGTCAAAAGTAGAAAAAAATTAGATACTAATCAATACTGAAGCTGGCATTGAAACTAGATACTCATCTGAGCAAATATACTTACTAAAAAAAGTCACATTCACAGGACAGAAATGAACTTTTCCTGAAAAGCTTTAGCGTGATTTTGAGCTGTATCAGAACAAGTATAAGAGCACATAGACTAATTTACGCCTATGGACCACTATGGAACAAACCACTGATGGATCACACAGATGTAAGCTCACATGGTAATATAAAAGAAAGTAATATTAATGCATGTAAAGAATGTGTGTTTTTATTTTCATTACGGTATCGGTATTGAGTGTATACTGTGGCAACATTGTCTTTACATCTCGTGCCCTTGAAATAAAATGTTATATTTGACATTTTTGATCAAGTTGAGTTATTCACACAGTATATTCTTGTTTACAAATCCCTCTGTGTACTTTTATTTCGTAGAGTTGCCTTTGAATTTGCAGTCACATTTGAAGGTTTGTGATTGTTTGCTTGTCTGTTTGGTGAAACAGATTTTGTTATTAAAAACTTGTATTTTCCTAAAGGATTACTGTTGAATTTATGTTTGACAAGACAGGTGTTGCAAAGTAAAAAACATTCCAACTCTTTTGATTTTGGGAAATTTGATTAAAACTCTGTGTGCACGTGTGTTTTCATATATTACAGGGCCTATATTATGCTATTTTCTGATCTATGTTATAATGTTGTTTCCTCATCACAAACATGCCCGGAGTTGTGTTTTGTTTCATTCACACATGTTTAACCTGCATATTTCAAGGTGAAACAGAGCATTTTGAGCTTTGGAAATGTAGATAGACGAATAAAGCAGGATTACTCAAATGTGCAAATGTGTGCATGAAACAAAACACAACACTGGTTATGTTTTTGATGTGGTAACAACATTATAACATGGCTTAAATCTCACTAGAGTCAATTTTCTGTAATATAGGACCTTTAATGTATCTTGTGTGGGAGGAACTGGAATTAATATACAAAATAAACAGTGTGAACTTGTATCTGGAAAAAGTAAAGTATATTTGATATTTTGGTCTGTGTAAGGTTTGCTTTACTTTTTGATTTCTAGTTATAAATACCAAACTCATATGCTGTGGAAAAGTGGATTATATATTGGCAGCTTCATCACATTCACTAGTCTGTACTCATTCGCCATATTGCTCTTGGAAGCCTTCTTGTAGCCATTCTGGTCACGCTTGTTGCAGAGCTGATTAACCACAGTCACGGTTGCCAGTGCTTCAATCTGGAGGATGTTATTAGTGTGTTTATTACTTTGTATCTGGCAACATGCAGCACCTCGGCGCTCATTTTCACCTGCAGCACGTAACAACTTGTGATCAGAGAATAACCCTGATGGAGGCCCCCAGAGACAGGTCCCATACGATGCTGTGGTAATTGATGACTTCATAGCCATTATCACCTAAATCAGTGAGACTGTATCAGATTATAGCATGAAATTAGATGACGATAAGCCAAACGTAACTCGATAAGGCTAGTGGATGGTCCCAGTGCTTTTGCGTTTTATTTTTTACTCTCAAAATATCATAAATTTGTGTTACTGAGGCTTAAATTATCAAAATGATTCTAGTGAAGGTGTATGGACCTTAAAACACAGTGAAGCACTTCATGTATTACCACATGACATCACAAGGTGGAACAAATTGAAGAACTAAGCCTAAATATGCAGAGATTTGCGTGTTAAACATGTATGAATAAAACAAAACACAACTCCGAGTATGTTTCTGATGAGGAAACATTATAACACAAATCAGAAAATAGAGTAATATAGGCCCTTTAAGGTTCTAACAATTTATCCAGAGGATTTTTCATTTAATTAGCATATATCAGCATACAGAATGATTGACCTTAGGATAAATATTTACACATTCTAAAACCGTATTATTTTCTCTACCCCTGATTTGCTGCAGTTCTCGCTGACAGCCTCTCTCGATGTCCTGTGCTGAACTGTCCATGGTAATGAGAGGTTATTGGGATCCATTTTCTGCTGATGTATTATGGGCACAATTTTATTGTCAGCAGGCCATCTAAGGTTTTTGCCTTTGCCTTGGTTTCCCCAACAATCAATAGAAAGCACTATTTTTATATAGAACTGATACAGATGAAGTGGCATATTTTGAGTGCTCCACAAAACTCAACTGGCATTTTCAAAACATTTCAAGTGTTTATGACAAAGACCTTCACAGTTTTTTGCTTTGTTTGTTTTTATGGTGTCATGACTTAAAATCATCAAAGTGGTTAGGAGTAGAGGTGGTAGATATAAGAAAAATACATGATATCTCAGTGTTTGTTTTGCAGTATTTGTAGGGCTGTCATGATAATTACTATATTGACATAACGGTCAATACATATTAGATGACAGAATCATTTTTGGGCCAGTATTTATCATGGGTACTATTTCTTTTTACTAGTGGGAACATTGTCTTCATTTTTCTGTACTACGATGAGATTTGAGCTGTAGAAGGTAGAATTATGAACTTCTATGACTCATAGATACAAGATTTCTGTTATTTATTTCCTACAGCTCATGTTTTTTTGTTTTTGTTTTTGTTTTGTTTTTTTACAATATTGTACATTTTGAATATGTTTTTGTGGATAATTCTGCTCTAGGGTTTGGTTTCAATATTACCTTTTATCATCTATTTTTACTTCAGCAACATATCACACTTCAAAAAATGTTATTGTGACAGACCTGATAGTCATCATTTTCGTAGTAGATCTACAGTAGCAGACTCAGAATCAAAATATTGCAAAAAGAGCTGATTAAAAATTTAAGCAACATTACTAAAAGGATAATTTTGTTTTATTATCGCCTTTGGGATAAAAACATAACCCAATAATCCAGTAACCCATCAACGAATGTGGGGCAAACCTTTGGCAGTGGCAATAAGCTCTGAGCCAGTATTCTGTTCAAACTACCAGGTTCAAATCAAAGAAATGTTTTGATAGTGCAATGTTTGCAATTGTGTATCATATAAATAAATACAATAAGTCATGTAGCTTACCTTATGGAAATTAAATAACAATAATGAATTATACAAAATGTCTGTATATGTGCATATGTGTGTACCAAAAGATATACGTCTTCTTTCCTGCACTCATTTTTTCCTATAAATAGATTTTCTGCCTTGTCTTGTATTATATTCCATTATATATGTTAAAAAGATTAGGTAAAATCAGTGCTAAACTTTTAAACTTCAGCCTAAACCTCTTTGGTCTGTAGAATAACTTTAGTGTTATGCTTAAATTTTGTGTTAAATCATTGTAATATGATTAATGGCTTTATTAACTGACTGAAGAACTAAACTAACTGTATTTATTGTCTCAAAAGAAAAGGCTTTTACCCCATAACTAAAAGGTCATTGCATTCCTCCTCAAATCTGCATCTCTACACCACGACTTCTCCTCATTGACTCTGCTTTACTGAATACTTTCTGGTTCTTAGGCAATCAAGGCTCATTGGTCAGAAGCAATTTTATTTCCAGTATTAATGATGTCTTTGACTTCATTTAAAAATAAGATCCTACAATTTCGTAAACAACACATATATCCCCGATCTCTATTCCCTTTGAATGGTCAGTCATCACCCCGAGGGCAGCATCTTATTAAAGTTGTTCGGTGTTTCCATTTGTCCGTTTGTGTATTTGATGTTGCCACGGCAGCATCGTCCCCTCGAGCTAGTTTAACAAACTCCTTGACCTCAGACTGCATCCTCCACACTTCCTAAATATTCAGCTTTATTAAAATGAGGCTGAAGACAAAAGGCCCGGGATTGTGCCCCCTCCACATTACCATAACTTCACTGCCCGCCTCTCCTCCCCAGGCTGCTGTTCTCCATTGGCATAGACACACTATACACTGGTGCATGGAAGCTGTGATCATTTGTATTTGTTTTTTTTTTTTTTATCTGAAACAGGATTTGAGCTTGGTATAATGTGATGGATTTACAGCATACATTATTTTCAGTCAAAGTGCAAATGGGTAAATATACGTAGGCTTAGTGTCTGTCTGTATTATGTTGCACCATAAGCATTTTCTGGTTGGTAAATAGTGCTGCTCAGTATATTGCTCAAACACAATTATTTACTGTAGTTAAAAACAATAGGTGAAATTATGTAAAACTGAATTTACATCATCGCAATGAGTGCAGTTTAGAGTATAGTTTAGTATTCTTTACACATTCAGTACAAAACAGTGAAATCACAAAATATCACATTATAAAACCATTTACATCTCTCGCTCTCTCTCTCTCAAAAAGCAAACAAAAAAAACTTACACACACGATCGTCACCACACTTAACAATTTTTTAAAAGATCTTTCTGTAAATGTTTCCAAGACCATGGGGCTTTCCCAGCTCATATAACCACAATTATAACCACACCAATAATTATTCTTCCAGGAATTTGGAATGATTGGTTCCAGTTTTGTTCAATATACCTCGGCGGTTATACTTATATCTTCACTAAAATCATTTGGATAATTTAAGGTGTCTAAAGTTTAAAAACACAGTGTAGCACTTCCTGTATTACCACATGACATACGACATGATATCATTGCAATGAGTGCAGTTTAGATTTAATCCTTATTCTGAATCCCCATTAGTTATTACCACAACAGTAACTATTCTTGAATTTGTGACAATTGGTTTGTATTTTGTTCAATATACCTTAGCTGTTATATTTGGGGCTGTTGTGTTCTTATAAAACGGTACTTTTTCTGGAAGTATGAAAACTAAAATAAGTGACTTCTATGGCTAATTATTGCTTCATTTATTATTATATTTTATTTTCAGGCTTTATTTGTTAACTTTATTTGCTATTTATTTGTTGCAGTTCATGCCCCTTCAGTGATACTGCAGATTGAAAATGTTTTACTGTGATTATCCTGTTTTTTTGTAATTGCATCAATGGCATAAAATAGTAGGGGTGTGCATAAATATTGAAATATCGATATATCGTATCGCTTAATGTGATGATACAGTATCGATATTGTGAGCTGCTGTATCGATATATCGCCAAGAGTACTTTTTGGTATATTACTAAATTATTTTGGTACAGTTACAGTTTTGTTGCTTGTTTAGAGGAAGGAAACTTTTTTATGCGACACATTTGACATTTTCACTGTTTTGATGAATAAAATGTTTGTGTTTCATATGAACTTTGCACAAAAAGTGGTTTAACAAAGACTTTTAGTATCACAGACATGATTTAGCCTTTATTTTTATTGAACTGTATCGATTTGATTTGAAATATATATCATATTGAATCGAAAGCTCACTGTATCGAGATATGTATCATATCGTGGCCTATGTATCGAGGTATGTATCGTGTCGGCAACTTATTAATGATACCCAACCCTGTAAAATAGTTTCAATATTATCATTTATCGTAATATATCTCTACAACAATATATTGTGCTTCCATTGTTGTTATCGTGACAGGACTAGAGGTTGACATAGCGTTGCACTGTTGCCTCAATAAGTGCCACTGGCCTCATAGTAAAGGAAATTCAGACTAATTGGCGGGAGGTACTGGGTAAACCTTGCATGAAATTCCCACCAGGAGCCCTTTGTGTGTCCCCTCAGCCTGCTCCTGTCTGTCGACTTCACAGTGCTCGCCCAGCTATGACGGCTGTGGTGCCAAGTTAGGAAAATAATATGAAGCTGACAGACAACCCGATATGAGGTGTATTAAATTATAGACGTGCGATTTTTAATTTGGCATAATATTTGCGCATGGCGTCCTTTCAGAATTAGGGTGCGTATCTGGGTATATAGGTGAGAGGAGGGAGGTGCGGGTCATGGTTTGGCTAATCCTTCGTGTATGGGACAAACTGTGCAGATCCAGTAGTGCTTTGTTCCATTGTTTATGCACTGATTGTTTGGACATATACACTCATCATGACAAAATACCTTCAGAAGATGGATTTAGAAAAGAAAAGTTTAGTGTGAGTGTAGAGATTTTAAGACCAATTTCATTAGACTGAAGTAAAGATAAGTGCCTAAGACGTAAAAAGACTCAGTGCTAGTAATCTCACAATAACACATTTTAAAGTGTGATATATTGCTGAAGAAATATAGACTATAAACGATAATATTGAAACTAATTTACGCCACTGACTCAAAAACTCATGAGCACATTTAAACCACAAAAACTATTTTAAATCTATTCTAAATCTACAATATTGTTAAAAATGATGCGCTGTAATAAATAAAAAGCAGAATGAAACACTTTAGTACTTAGTTTGCATCTGTAATGAATCACAGAAGTTCTTTATTGAATCTTTTATGGATTAAATCTCCCAAATAAATTTCTCAGTATTGCAAAAACAATGTACACACGATAAATGCTGACCCCAAAAAATATAGTTCCAGCTTTCATATATTGAACAATAAGTTGATAGTAATTATCGTGACAGACCTAGTCAGTGCTGTTACTGAGTCCAAGGTAAATGTGATCTTCTTTTCCGTAATCTGCTTTTGCATTTGGGGATGTTTGGGTATTACAGGTTTGGAAGAGGTCCGAGTCTTCAGGGGTTTAAAAGGGTGCATTGCAAACTCATTTTAAAATGCTTGCACCTTTATTTTAGGCTTGTTAAATAATGACACTTAAAGGTGCACTGTGTAACTTTTTTGGCTGGGTGTCACCTACTTGTTTCTATGAATATGTCATCGCTCTGCTTGAAATGTTCCATAGTCTAACATTAAACAGCTCTACCTTACATTCATCCAGTTACAGGTGGTTTTACTCCTTAAAAATATCTAAAAGCAGGGTTGCCTCTCCACAGATCTGACCTGTAACTTGGTCTGGTTTGGTCTCCATGAAAACAGAAAGGTTTAATACCATACTGTGAAACATTCCAGACAAAACAATAATATCTCCATGGAGAAAAGCATTTGTCAGACCCTCCACTAGAAAAGCTACACAATGCACCTTTAAAGGAGGAGTATAGTCTGCACCCTCAGTCAGTTTGATCTAGACTCACCTCTGGATGTTTGGCTGGTTTCCCTTCACACTTTAGGAGATACAAGGGCCAGCTCTGCTTTTCATTCACCCTAAATCAAATACATCTACACTGACAGTTTGTTTAAACCCAGCAGTAAAATCTGCTTTTGTTTAATTGAGTTCTCGCTTTTACAAATGTTGTTTACATTAGATCACTCTCAGATCATCAAAATTACAAGAATTTAAATATTCTCTTTAGACATTTTGGAAAAACAGCCTGCTAACATGCCAGGCCCCTTGTCCCTGTAGTGATGGGGCTGAGCACATAACACCTGCTACCAGCCAGCTTTACTCAGCTCCTGCCAACACCAGCATATGGCAGCCACACACTCTATGTACCCTGTATACAGAGACTATATTTGGAATCTGGCTGTCTGGTTTAACTTGTGTGAATGTCTCATTGTTATGCATGAATTTGCAGTAATTAGACATGCAGTTGTTTACAAGGCCAACATTGCAGCGCTCTTACAAAGCATTTTGTTGTTTCATTATAAACTTGTGTTCTGTGCAGCTTCAGGCTTTTTGGCATGGCTCATCAAATCATCTACCGATTATTCTCATAACCAGGAATGTGCCAGTTGTTTTTTGTTGCATAATTTAAAGGAAAAATCTGATATTGTAGAAGTATTAAGGCATCTATTTTTTTATTTTTGTTTTGTTCTGAATTATATGAAAACCTATTTTGACTGAACAAAACATTACTTTTGAATAGAAATATACTTCCTCACCAACATAAAAGTGAAATAATTATGATTTCAATTGACCCAAATCATTGTATGTAATACCACAGGCCTTCCACTTGCTTCAAAATTTGTATTTCATAACCTGTTCCAAACATGGCATACTGACATTGTACCCTTTGGCCAGACACTTTACACACTTCAGCCATTTTCCCTCTGTTGTTTGTTGCATTTTATCAGTCAGTCCGTCTCAGTGCATACTACCACTGTGCTGTCATTCAATGAATATAAACTAATTTGATCATACTAACTACTGAAATGAATAAACATTTGATAAATTTCACTTAAATGTAGTCCTCCTTTTACTTTCTGAACTGAACTCCTGAAATAATTTAACGTCAGTATTCTTAAAGGGCCCATATTATGGTATTTTCTAACCTATATTATAATGTTTTTCCTCATCAAAAACACACCTGGAGTTGTGTTTTGTTTCATTCACACATATTTCACACTGCATGTTTAGGCTGAGCTCTCTGTTCCACATTGTGATGTCATGTGGTAATACAGGAAGTGCTCTACTGTGTTTTTAAACTCCTGTTTTATACACCTTCACTAGAATAGCTTGATGACTTCAGCAATTCAGAATTTAGAATTTTTAATGTCTACTAAAGAACAGGTAAAATGTTTCATGACATCACAAGGTGGAACAGAGCATTTTGAGCTTTGGAAATGTAGACAGACTAACAATAAAGTCTTACTCAAACATGTGTGAATGAAACAAAACACAACTCCAGGTCTGTTTTTGATGAGGTAACAACATTGTCACATGTCTTAAAGCTCACAAGAGTCAATTTTGCATAATATGGGCCCTTTAAGTCTTAACAACCTACTTTGAAGACGCTCATATTTTTCACTGTGTGTGTGTTTGACTGCAGTATGACCCAGAGCACTCGGGCTTCATCAGTACGGAGCGGTTCAGGGACCTACTGGCCACTCACAGCTCCGAGATTGACCCTCACAAACTGGAAGTCCTTTTGGCCCTCGCCGATGGCAATGGCAAGATCTGCTACCAAGACTTTATCAACTTGGTGAGACATTTGAGGGTCAACCGCTACATACAGCACATTAGGTTCTTATCTAGTGATTAATGAATATGCCAGACGAAGCATACAAGGAGTCTAAATTTTAACTTTTGAACCATTTACAGGTGCAATGAGCAATTTTTCTGCTGGAGGTCCGCCACCTGCTTGTCTCCATGGAGATGTTATTGCTTTGCCTGGAATTTTTCTTGGTATGACATTAAACATACCTGTCCAGTATTAATTACGGGTGTTTCTGTTGCTCAAAAATACGTTTCCTTCTGTGAATAAGGGTGACTGTCCTCAGATCTGAATCGGAATATACCATAGTGCTGTTACCTGCCTGTCTCCCTCATGATGTTTTAATCTATGTTGTGGAACATTTTAGACAAAGCAATAACATTTCCATGGAGACAACTAGAAATGTTATGCAGTGCACCTTTAAACATTTTAATTATTTCCAAATTTGCTCTCTACCTCCCCGTAAGTGCTGATAAATGCTTGTTAACTTTCACTGGGTCCCACTTTTAGTTTCAGCATCCATTCTCCTTATAGTTAAAAGTCTCCTTCAAACATCTTTCACCGCCTTATCCATTTTGTTCTGCTTATTGTGGTCCAAAAGGAAGCTTTATAGAGCTGACCTGGGACAGTCTGTTGTGTTGGGAGTGTGATGACAATAAGCCCGGGAAGATGGAGGCGTATAGACATTGTGGAGAGGGCATTGTTGTCTGAGACTGAGACCACATTCATCCCTCTGTTTCTCGCTGTATTGCCTGATACAGGGATGGACCAATAAGCTGTAAGAAACTTGAGGAAAGACAAATTTTGGATCAAATTCTGCTGGATGTAGGACAGAAAGAATTTGTTTTTTTTTTTTATTATCATTTGGCATCGTTTCTACCAAATGCAAAATCTAAAAACATGAATCTAAAACCATATGATAAATATGAAATATGCAGTTCAGCTCTGTATTTTTAAACCATTTTCATATTGAGTTTGATTTAATTAAGTTTGGCATTAATAAAACATTCTTAAGTAAACCTGGATCATGGTAACTGTAGTGGGTTAGCTTTGGTTACCCTGACTTTGGGAATATATTATAATTGAACTAAACCAGGCTTATAATTTTAACTAGATTTAGGTCCACAGTGGAACAATGAGCACCATTGTGAGTCTGACACAAACCATCTACATTTCTTAAAATTAAAAACATATTTTCTTCTTTCAAGTGCCAAATTTGCTGAGAACAAGCTTTTAGTCTTAATAGTGAGTCTTGTCAATTGCATAAACAAAGCTTCAAGGCCAAATGTCTTTTCCTCATTTACCTCCTAGAATAATGTGGGAGGAATGTTAAGAATGTAAATACAATGTAAATGACCCTTAAAAGTGAATTGTGATGATCGAAGGCAACATGACTATGGAATAAACTAAGGAATCACACTGGGAGTGTTCTGTATGTACCTCTATGGTGGAATGTTCAGCAGTATACCATGGAGACACAATGCACACATTAGCAAACACCATCAAAAAACATTTTAGATGGTCTGAAAACTCAAGAAAAATGGATATAAACACATTTTCAGGAGCCTCTGATCAATTCAAACTTTCATGATCCTGTTTAGGTGTTTGATTTTCAACAAAAACGTGACAGTCACAAACTGAAAAACTGTTGGCTAATGCTACATGACTGTAATTTTATGTGTGAGACTTGTTTAAAGAAATCATCTCATCTGTTGTAGTTCCAGCTAAGGCAGCTCTTTCTCATCAAATTGTGTTAAAATAAAGCTCAGATTTAAGTCTAATAGAGCTTCTGACAGAGTAGTGCCTACTGATAGCATCACACCCCCAGTTAAAATTGATGACATCAGCCGCAATATTCAGTATTCAAAAATGTACTTTGCCTGGTTGAATTCGCATTCTCAAATTTTATTATTCAAATGTCAAATTTTCAGGTGGAAATCAGAGCTTATATTTTTCAGTGTGCAACACACTATTTCTGAAAAACTTATTCTAATAGGAACCCCTCACATTTTTGAGTGTATCTTTTTTTATAGGTTGATAAGCATGTTAATCTTTTGTCTTAAAGCTCCTATATTATGCTAAATCGACTCTTGTGAGCTTTAAACCATGTTAGCATGTTGTAACCTCCTCAAAAATTTACCAGGAGTTGTGTTTTGTTTCATTCACACATGTTTGAGTAAAATCAGAATACTCTGTTCCACCTTCCACCTTCATGAATTGGTAGTTTTCCAGTTAACAGCTACATTTTACCTTTTGTTCAGTAGAAATTGGCTAAATTATTCTAGTGAAGGTGCATGGAGTTTAAAAACACTGTGGAGCACTCAGCCCAAATATAAAGGGTTGTGTTAAACATGTGTGAACTAAGTAAAACACCACTCCGGTTGTGTTTTTAATGAGGAAACATTAGAACATAGATCAGAAAATAGTGCAATATGGGCTCTTTAAACAACTGTCACCTGTAGAACACAATATGAGAATTATTTGACCTCATTTGCAACAGTGCATGATGACACTTGAATGCAACAGTGCATGTCAGAATCCTTTGTGTAGACCAAATATGGACACTTAAGTTGTGGCAATGCTCTCCTCTGTCATGATTATAGTCAGTAACTGCACAGCCCCAGCTCCATCACTGCAAAGACTCCAATCACAGCTCTGAATCCCTACATCCATCTCCTATGCACTCTTCACCCTGCTTTCTCTGTTTAAGTTCTGCTTTTTTCTCACTGCCACATTCTTATCTAAAGCTTTCTGTCTCTCTATTTTGCTTGGCAGCTCCTCGTACATCACGTCTGGCTCCTGCTGTGCTTGTGGCTGTCCTCTGAGGTGCCTCCCAAAATGTGTCTTGGAAGGAACCTCACAGGACAGTCATATAACTTTAAGATGAAGTTAGAAGTTTTAATGGTAAAGAGAACTTATGATCTATGAGACTTAGCTTTATATGTGCTACTACTATAACTGCTACTACTACTACTACTGCTAGTACTACTACTACTGCTACTACTACTATTACTAGTACTACTGCTACTACTACTATTACTAGTACTACTGCTACTACTACTATTACTAGTACTACTGCTACTACTACTATTACTGCTACTACTGCTACTACTACTACTACTATTACTACTGCTACTACTACTATTACTGCTACTACTGCTACTACTACTACTACTATTACTACTCCTACTACACCTGCTGCTGCTGCTACTGCTGCTGTTACTACTGCTAGTACTTCTACTACTACTGCTACTACTACTCCTCCTGCTGCTTCTACTGCTGCTACTGCTGCTGCTGCTACTACTACTACTACGACTACGACTACTACTACTGCTACTACAGCTACTACTACGATGATGACAACGACAATGACTGCTACTACTACTACTGCTACCATTACTACTACCGTGACTACTACTACTACTATTACTGCTCTACAGCTACTACAACTACTGCTACTACTACCACTACTTCTACTGCTACTTCTACTACTACCACTACTACGACAATGACTACTACTACTACTACCGCTACTACCGCTACTACTACTACTGCTCTACAGCTACAACTACTGCTACTACTACTACTACTACTACTACTACTACTACTGCTACTACTACCACTACCACAACTGCTACTACAACTACTATTACAATGACAGCGATACTAAAACTAGCATAGAAACTAGATACTCATTTGAGCAAGTATCAATACTAAAAAGTCACATTCACAGGACAGAAATGACCTTTTTCTGACTAGTTTTAGAATGATTTTGAGCGGTATCAGCACAAGTATAAGACCACATAGTTTAGTATATGCCCATGGACCACTATTGAACCTACCTGGACCACTGAGGGATTACACAGATATAAGACTATTATTAAGTTTATTCCTGAGTATTGAAATCAAGTTTGAAATTTCAGTATCGTAACAACACTACTAGGAGCAATGGCCTCAACCTTTATCTTGAAACTAAATTACTAAAGGATTTAAAGAGACAATATTATTACATTTTCAGTCATTGAGTTATCTTGCCAATGCCATCCAACTACACAAACAAGCCAAAACCATAACTTCCTTTTACTCTTCCTTTTAAAGATCTAGATTCAAATGGGTTTCTTAATTACTGTGAGCTGCTTCTGCTCCTCATCCCTGGGCTTTGATCGTCTGTCTCATTGATCAAACAGTAAAATTGTTTGTGGCTCAATGCCCAGTTCCACCTTTTCTCCTCCTCTTCTTCCTCTCAAACAGACTGGATGACACTTTTTTAAATTGAAATTGCAGTCAGTTCACACAAAGCATTGAGGCTTATTGGACAACGGTTGCTTAGGTGAGAACTGTGTGTGTCTGTGTGCGTGTCTGTGTGTCTGTGTGTGTGTGAGCCTTATTTGTTTGAGGGACTTTATAGCAGCAGTGCAAAAAGTGACCATGGTAACCTGTAATCATTTTCCCACAGTTTTCCTTTGCATACATAAAAGCTGAAATAATTGGCTTTTCCTCAGTAGTCTTCAAATAGTGATTTCTCCACAGACATGGCCTCATTAAATTGAACAAAGGGATATTTAAAACAAGGTTTTTATGGGCCTGATGTTTTATTATCAGGACTTTTACAACATTTTAGACCAAACACACCAATAGGCAGAAATGTACTAAAGGGCCCATATTACACTATTTTCTGATCTATGTTATAATGTTCTTTCCTCATCAAAAACAGACCTGGACTTGTGTTTTGTTTCATTCACACATGTTTAACACACAAAACCGTTTTTCTCTCAAAATGAAAACACTTAGTTCTACCTTGTGATGTCATGTGCTAATACAGGAAGTGCTCCATTGTGTTTTTACACTCCATGCACCTTCACTAGAATCATTTGGGTCATTTCAGCCCTGAAATTTCCAATCACTACTGAACTAAAGGTTCAGTAGCGGACAGCTGTTAACATGAAATTTACTACTTCATTGGCACCATCCGTTTTTTTTCAGTATATGTAAACCTGTTTTTTGAATTTAAAACGTGTAGATGTGCAAGAGTAAGAATGTGTAAATCTTTGCCCAGCACTAAAGCTACTATTTCTTGCCTTATTAGTTCTGGTAATGAGAGCTGGAGCCGTGCATTGTGCCTGTCTTTGTGAGTCAGAGGAAACCTGGACATAATGCCAACTGTATTTCGGGGAATGAATGTTTGTGGACAGAAAGAGGTGAAGTGCAGGGTTTGGTGGTTGCTAGGAGATGGGACAGGCATTCAGTTTGTGTGGCAAGAAAAAAGGGTCTGCCACTGTTGGAGTGGGGGGGTGTGGTCCAAAAACTGGAATTTACCAATCTACATCACAAAATACATGCATAGATACTCAAGAGGCTCTCTATCCCCAACTTAGAAAAATATATAAATAAATAAATAGGAATAGGAGTCATGATTGCACATTTCAAAGTGCAAGATACTGTATTGCTGAAGTAAATATAGAACTTAAACAGTCATTTTGAAACTAGTTTATGCCACTGACACAAAAGCCCAAGAGCTGTTAATTTCAGCTCCAATAAATAAACAGCAGAATGAAACATTTTAATACTTAGTTTGCATCTATAATGAGGCACAGAAGTTATTAATTAAACCTTCTACAGCTCAAATCTTATCATATAACCAAAAAATAACTAACAATTTCCCTGTAGTGCAAAGAAAAAGTACTGATACTGAGCCCCTAAATATATTGCCCCATCTGTCATGCATTCAGTGATAAGTCACAATAGTGTTTATCGTGACAGTTCTACATATCAGTATCAATTATATTTTTGTATGTCTCTTTCCAGATGACGAACAAGCGGTCCAACAGTTTTCGGAGGGCCATTCTTCAGGGCAGTCGTCAGCTGAAGGGGTGTAACCTGCGTGACGAGGTGGGTCTGGGGCTGTCTCAGAGGCTGGTGCGTCACGTCGCCTATGAGACCCTGCCGCGAGAGGTGGACCGCAAATGGTACTTCGACAGTTACAACTACTGCCCCCCACCCTGGCTCATCCTGGCCATCACCATAGCAGAGGTCAGTTTGTATTCTTTTAGTTTATTCTCAGTATTTTAAAATTGTGTTGTAAAAATTTACCCGATAGAGACAATTTTGTTTCCTCATCTAAAACACACCTGTGAGTTATGTTTTGTTTCATTCACACATGTTTAACACACAAACCATGCATATTTTAGTTCTTCTCTGAAACAGAGAAGTTCCACCTTGTGATGTCATATGCTAATACAAAACGTGCTCCACTGTGTTTTTAAACTCCATACACCTTCACTAGAATCATTTAGATAATTTCAGCCCTGGAATTGCCTCTCTCTGAACAAAAGATAAAAGGTAACTGTTAAATTGACAACTACATGACATCACAAGGTGGAACAGAGCATTTTGAACTTTGAAAATGTAGACAGAGTAATAATAAAGGAATAGTCAAACACATGTGAATGAAACAAAACACAACTCCAAGTATGTTTTAATAACAGTAGTATAACATGGCTTAAAGCTCAGAAGAGTAAATTTTGTGTACTATAGGACCTTCAAGCTTTTTGATAATTTCTCTTCAAAAACATGTATTTTCACATTTTTGTTGAATTCACATATGTCTAAATTACCTTGTGATCCATCAGTCATCTCAGCTCATATTTGCCATTACAAAATGTTGATCTGTTACCATCATATTTGTAATAACTATCTGATGGCCCTTTACGCTGATCACTCTGCCTGAAATTCAAAGGAAAAAAATGTCAAAATAATAGAGCTATAACTGCTAAAGAACAGATTTTGATATAGATGTCCATAATAACATATGTATATGCTGATTTTGTCCTTTGACTGTGTCTCTACTTTGGCAGGTAGCAGTCTTCATATATTATGGGTTCAAGCTGGATCGTCTGGTGCTGCAGGTGTCCAGTCCGTTGTTCCTTAAGAGCCCTTTACCGTACCATCCTCAGCTGAGAGCGCAGGCCTGGAGGTATCTCAGCTACATCTTCATGCACACAGGGTAAGTCTGTATACATAATACAAGATACAAGATCAGCTTTTCGATCAGTATAATGATACTACATGCAAGGTTTAGTATGGCTTTGGGGAATTTCTTTGCAGTGGTAAACTTGGGGTTAAGCAGCAATCTCATAATCCTAATGAGATTACTTTTAACAGCTTCATTAAAGGGCCCATATTACACTATTTTCTAAACTATGTTATACAGTTGTTTCTTCATCACAAACAAATCTGGAGTTGTACTTTGTTTCAATCACACATGTTCAACACACAAATTCTGCATATTTAGGTTGTTTCCTCAAACAGAAAACACATGTGGTAATACAGGAAGTGCTCCACTGTGTTTTTAAATTCCATACACCTTCACTAGAAGCATGTGTATAGTTTCAGTGCTGTAATTGCCCATCTCTACTGAACGAAATATGTAGAAGGAGCTGTTAACTTGAAAACAAACCTTTCATGACATCACAAGGTGGTGTAGACAGACGAATAATAAAGTATTACTCAAACATGTGTAAATGAAGCAAAACACAACTCCATGTTCTGAAGAGGTAAAAACATTATAACACAAGGGTCAGTTATTATAGGAGCTTTAAAGTACACTTAAATGAATGTGTAAAATGGTCTTCAATATAATCATTTATCAAGGTGTTTTTCTGTATCCCCCTAAGTCCACACCCCTGTGCCAGAACAGAGAATCAATATGTAAAATAAATGAATGTCAGATAGCCGGTAATCACAGCCCGGGGTAATTGTTATTCCTGGGTAGAACTATTAAAATGGTAATTGAATTAGAGGGAGCCGGAGGTGAGCAGATGCCAGTGAACAGAAAAGGACAGATTTAGGTGTTTAACATGCATTGATTGTGTTGAAGAATAATAAAAACTTATCTTGAGTGAAAATGCTGTTTTGAAATTGAGTGGAAATGCAAGCCTGTGTGCCCTTTTGTTCTTATAAGCTTGGGAAAATGGGCATACAGCTAAGCTAAATATATACTCATCTATATCTTATGCAAATCACTGTACAAGACATCATCATTTGCTGTAGAAAATAAAGCTAAATGAAAAGCGGTTCAGAAGGTAATATTTTTCACTTGAAGCAGGTGATTTTACAGAAATGATTGACAGCTGCGGGTCTTACATGCAATTTCTCTATGAGTGCTCAGACAAGACTATATATTTACAGTAGAGCTCACAAAGGATCTACTGAAGCTGTCAATTCACACATGCACACAAACACATACACACACATGCACACAAACACACACTTTTACACACACACAAAGCATCTAATCCTGTCAACAGCACTACAGTGACTTTGATCCTACCCAGTTCTCAGCACCAAATCTAAGTACACTAGATTTATTCTGCAAAACTGTGACATTAAGAGACGCCTAGTCAAAAACACTCAAAAGTACTACCTTCACATTTTTGTTTTGCTGCACGCTAGCTTCTTCGACTAGAATCGATAAACCATATTGTTGTCTGACGTCACGGCTCATTGGACTTTTGCTATTTTTAAACATTTGCAACAATGAGAGAAAAAGCACCCCACAGGAGTTGGTATTTTCGCTCAGTCATAGGCAGCACTTCTCAAATCTGTTTAACTCTATATATGTCCATTTTGCAGGACAATTAAAGGTCCTATTTTATCCAAATTTGACTCTTGTGAGCACTTTGTCATGGGCACATCACCCCTCTGTAATGAAGAAAATTGGCTTTGACCTCACCATTCTGTAACAAACTAATGTGAAGAGAAATTGTTACGGGTCATATTTTGAAGACTTACTGTGATGTACCACTGAGAAAGAAGAGACTTTGAAGCTCTAAAGGACACAGTTTTTTTGCGTGTAATGATCAGAATCCATGAGGGCCATTGGGTACATTTGCAGTGGTCTTTAATCTTGTGTTTTGGGGTCTTTAAGCTTGTCTTTGTACATGTGTTTGGGTGCATTCAAGTGTGCGATGGACACTGGATGTGGTCTGATGGAGGAGCAGATGTTTCTGAATGTGTGTATATGCAAGATTAAACAAATGTGAACTAGCAAAGATTGCATTGACTGCAGACTGCATTGTAATCAAAACCCATACTGTAAGGCAAGGTTTTATTAAACTAAATGTTTAATGAAATATATAAAGTATTAATGAAGAGCTAATTTGCAAAGAAAGATAAGTGAAATTTTATAAAGCCATGCTATTTACTCTTTGTATAGTTTTGTTTTCAAATGTGAAAATATTTTACAGCTATCAAAAATTATGCCATCCCTCTTTGATTAAATCAACTAAATATTCTATTATATTGACCTTTTCAAAATGGAGATATCTGTTGTCACAACTGAATTCTTTAAAGGCACATTGTGTAACTTTTTACAGTATGGCATTAAACCAGGCAAAGCAAGGCAAGTTTATTTATATAGCACAATTTGTACACAAAGTAATTCAAAGTGCTTTACATAATAAGAAATACATTACAATTGCAATAAAAACAAATCAAAACATAAATAATCATAATATCATAATATAATATCATATCATAAAATTAAACCATTCTTCCCTGATGGAGACCAAACCAGACCAAGTTGGAGGTCAGATCTGTGGAGAGGCAACCCCGCTCATAGTCAGTTTTTCTATCTATTTTTGAGCTATAAAACCACCTATAACTTAATACATTAAGGCAGAGATGTTTAATGTCATACTATGGAACATTCCAAGCAGAGCAATGACATATCCATTGAAAGATGCAGGTGATGGACCTACAACCAAAAAGTTACATATTGCATCTTTAATAAAATTACATAAAAAAGTCTGTTTTTCTATTTTTTTTTTTCAGGATTGAGCATCTAAGTCTGAATATGGCTATGCAGCTCTTGGTGGGGGTCCCTCTGGAGATGGTCCATGGAGCCACGAGGATCGGGCTGGTCTATGTGTGTGGCGTGTTAGCAGGTGGGCTGTCTCTCACACACATGTTTAACTCATTCATATACATATTCATGATCCACTTATCCGCCTCTCGCCACATAGGGCACACCCCCGCCTACTCATTCAATTGAAATGCAGCGTAGGCCTATGGAGTGGACTGTTGTTCTCCAAGGCTGTTGTTAGTATGCATTCAAGGTCTTGTCCGAGCAGTATGCGAGCAGATTCAGTTCTATGGTAAAATGCGTGCATCCAGTTGTGGGGCAGATGGTGGTGGGATGGTGTCTTGATAGCAGACATGATGAAATGGGGGCTGTCAATAGCACATCAAAGCTCCTACGTCTTTGTTCAATCAGAAAAGAACACATAAAAGGGTTCAGAATAAGATGTTTCTTTGGTGTTTAAAGCTGTTTAAGGACACCATCACAAGGTTATTGCTACATTATTTGAACCACCAAAATTTACTAATTCTCCCTGTCTCACTCTGGTACAAATCAAGATGGTTTTGTGATTAGAATATCTAATCATTTCTTTGTAATTGCCCATCACTGACCCTCCTGAAGATTTAATTGAATAAACACTAGATTGCCTTTTTAATCTTTTGCCCAAATCATTTGCTTGTCGAGTCAAATCACTAGAGACTCGACATCAAACGTTAGCTGAACTTTACAAAGACGAGTGGATCTGGTGCCGTATCCTGTCTCCCTGATTTCAGAGGGTGTGATTAACAGACGGCTTAAACAATCAGATGGTCCCTTTCATGTCTAAAACAAATAGGGCTGCTAACTCATAAAAAAGAGGGAAAACCAATACACAAATCACAGAGAAACAGCACAGATTTTTACAGAATCAACAATTGGATCACCAAACTATTATTTTCATCATTCTCAGGTAAAAGAAATTTTATATTTTGTTCCGAATGTTATGAGAATTTGGGAGAGGAGAAGTCTTCTGCATTTGAGATACACGTGCTACAAATTGGTAGCTGTGGCTGGACCGCCTCAAGTTAAGATGGTGCTTGGTTCCTGTACCTTCTGGATTCGAACAAAATGTAGAAGGCGAAAAAAAAATTATATGGGTCAATCATGTAGCCTACATAGACCTCGGGTAGAAACGCTATGGAGGTCTGTAGCTTTTACTTCATTGTAAACAAACATACAGTCTATATCAGACAGACACTCTCTTGCCCGCCTCACACTTTAATTAGTTATCGACCACTGGAGCCAGAGCACAGACATGTCCTGTTGTGGCCACTCATGTTTGGATTGCTGCTTTTACAAATTTTTGTGTAGAGGACACTGGCCAAGGTCAACCTGAAAAGATATATTTTGGGTTAGATTCAGCAAAAGACAAGATTTTATTCTCTGCTACTCCATCCATAAATCTAATCTTTTGTATTCCTCTAGGCCTTCTACTATTTTCTGGCTTGTTGGTTAATTAGCTCATTAAAAAGTAATTGAGTTTGAATACATTTTAATTAAAAGCCAGTAATAGAAATAGATGTCGTTTTGCTGGGAAACAAGAGGGGTCAATTGATTGTGCGTTTATCGCTGACCTACCCTGGAGAATTTCTATAGAAGAGTTTAATAGTAAGCAGTTACTATTTACACTGTTGGACAAGAAATTAAATATAAAAATAATGTTAGTGAGATGCTCTTTTTGTGAATCTACTCTAATCAGGCTCAGCTGTCATACAGAGGGGTCAGGGCAAAGTTCAAAGGTCAAGTAATGATTCAAAGGGCAGTCAAAATCCCAAAGGCGTGATGGCAAATGGATATTTTGGAGGGCTGAGATAAGAGTACAGAAAATTAAATAAAGTGCTTCCATAATGAGTAGTGATGTGTATTATTATTGCCATTACGTCCCCGTCCTCCATCTGCTGTTCGGAGGATAAATGAGCTGTCACTTTGTACAAAAACGCAGGCCACAGAGGAAAAGCTCTAGCTGTTTTTTGGTTGGTGTCCTTGTTAGTCTGAGTTCAAGGCCCCTTTAAAGTACCTCAGTCATGTTATTAAACCTCAAGTCATTTCAGGAATTGGATCACATGTATTTCAGACACTAGGGGATATATAAGTCCTTGCGTTAATAGTTAAAATATTTCTTCGTGATCAGTTTTGGGGAAAAGAATAATCTACGATTGAACTATGATGGGTCTCAGACATAAGGATTCCTTCCCGATTTTAAGGACGGCCCTACATTGTTATAGTAATAATGTCTTTCAAATCAAATATTACATCTTTTAAATGAGGAAAGGTCCTCACAAAATCCTTCAGTTCAGCAGTGAATCATTTGTCTGTAACACATGAATAGATTTAGACAGATTTTATTTTATTTTTTATGTAAGTTCAGTTATGAGTGTTCTTCTCAAGTTCTTGTCCAACCACACTGCAAAGGAAAACTATGGTAATTATTGAATCTTGTTGGCACAAAGTCTTAAAAGAACCATTTAACATAGCAAAGTTCATCCTTGCTGTATGTCTATCATTTGGACAATATCACTGCAATAACATCCATCTTTTTAGGGTCACTGGCTGTGTCTGTCACTGACATGACTGCTCCAGTGGTTGGTTCATCTGGTGGAGTGTATGCCCTTGTATCAGCACACCTGGCTAATGTTGTAATGGTAAGTATGTTTATGTTTTTATATTTCTATGTTATATTTGTGGCCCTTGCTTGCTTTCTAAAAATATAGAATAAGAAATTGAGCAGTGATTGTGTAATGATTATGATTATCACTACACACTGTACCATCTCTGCAAACTCTAATTAAAAACAAAATGTGGCTTTTGTTGTACCCATCACTGTCTATAACAAGGTCACTGTACAACCATTAAAATACAATATACATTAAAACAATTAAAGTTAAATTATAGAAAAAGACAACATATGCCCGTATTGTCCAACACCTCTGTATGCATCAGGTGCTCAAGGTGAGCTTCTATTATGTGTAGATAAGCTTAGTTATTATATACCTTTCCACAGCCACCACAATAATCTGCGGGTCGAGATGGAAATGACCTACCCTCTCATCTCAAATCACATTATTTCACCCAGACAGAGGAGATTAGGGGTCAGACTGCATCTGGACAAGTGGAAATTGACATGAATTGAGGCACGCAGGGACCATGTCATGTCAGAGGACTTTGTGTGTCCAGATGAAACGTGACCTTTTGGCATAAGTTGTTCCGTACTTTGTATCTGAAAGTGTATATGTCCTTTTTGATTCTGTGTCCTCTTTCTCATTAGAACTGGTCGGGAATGAAGTGTCAGTTCAAGTTATTCCGCATGGCCATGGCTCTTGTTTGCAGTAAGTTTAATCAAATAAAATATATTATACAGTAGCCTATATGAGGTTGTCCCAAAACAATCGATTTTTGTTACCTTTTTTTTTCTTTTCTTTTTTTTCATAATAATAATAATGATAATGTAATAATCACTCAAACAATCGCACAGACTAAAGGCTCATTTGTGCCACTTTTTTTTTTGTTTTCCATTTTTTTCATCATGTTTCTAATGTTAAGACCACATTCACCTAAACAACCACCAGGGGGCGCTAAAAGTCAGTTTGCGAATTTACCAAAACAGATTAAATAGAGCAACAAATAAACAAGCATGGAGAGGCAGAATCACATCTGCTGGAAAAGATACCAGAAATGTACTAGTAGGTGAGAGGAGCATTTATTTGTTTTGCAACTAGATCTAGTCACTTTTTAGAAATATTTACCCAAATCTATCAATAGAAATTTGACTGAAAGGTTCACATTGGCCGAGGCAGAAGTTCTAATTCTGGACCCCCCCCCCATTTCTGGAGGAGGGCCAGTCAAATGCTTTTCTCCATAGAGCTGGGATTCCTTTGTCTAGAACGCTTCACAGTATGACATTAAACCTTTCTATCTTCATAGAAACCAAACCAGACCACATTACACGTCAGATCTGTGGACACTGGAGAGGCAATCCCACTGATAGCCAGAATGCCTGTTTTTCTAGGGCTATAGAGCTATAAAACCACCTGCAATTGAGTAATTTTCAGCTGTTTAATGTCATGCTGTGGAACATTCCAGGCAGAGCAATGGCATATCCATAGAAACAAGCAGTTGACAGACCCCAACAAAAAGTTACATAGTGCACTTTTAAGGCCAAAAAAACATGCAATATAGGTCTCCAGGAAGAGTAGCTGATGGGAGGTCAATTAAATGGAGGTCAATTAAATACATCAATTATGATGTATGTCAATGTTCCTAATTCATTTCTCTGTTCTCTTTACAGTGAGTGTTGAGTTTGGTCGTGCTGTGTGGCTCCGGTTTTACCCGCCAGCTTTTCCTCCATGTCCCAACCCAAGCTTCGTGGCCCACCTGGGAGGCGTGGTTGTGGGTTTGACTCTGGGTGTGGTTGTCCTTCACAATTATGAGCAAAAACTTCAAGAGCAGTCGCTGTTCTGGATCTTCTTCTGTGTCTACACCTTGTTTGTGTTATGTGCTGTTTTCTGGAATATATTTGCATACAGCTTGCTTGACGTGCGACTCCCCCCACCACCGTGACTTATGGGGAGAAAGTGACAGTTTGTAGTAGCACTGGTATAACTGTTAATGTGAGAATCATGTGAATGGCACACATATATAGTCTTAACACTGAACACACAAATATGCTGGCCACATTATGCAGTACATTTGTTATACTTCAAAATGCAAAAAAAAAAAATTAACAAATGCACCAAAAAACATTTAAATTTACAGAGGTACTTGAGTACTTAGATAGAGATATTGTACCTCTCAGAGTAGTTTTTAGACACCACCGTTTCACTTCTACTTTAGTCATATTTAGTTTGAAGTACTCTTACTTTAGTAAAGGTTCTGTTCCTCTTCCTACTGTGCGTAATCCTACAAGAAAAAAGCTTTATGTTGATAATATTAAATTATTTGAACATATCAATTTCTTGCACCATTCCTTCATATATAATTTTAATTTTTCAAAATCTTGTGAAGTATCCTTTGAAAATACCATATTTTGAGCATTATGGATTTGTCCTTCCAACTTCAAATTTTAAATCAGATATTACATCAAGACCCTCATACTTGATGTAAGGCAATTACTTATACTTGAGGAGTAGTTTTCCCAAGCACTGTTTTACTCTTACTTGAGTAATTTCTTGAACCACTAATGTAACTTTTAAGTAATATTACTCTTACTGGAGCACGTTGGTTACTTTACCCACCTTGGCCAATAATGAGTTTTGACCTTCAGTGAGAAGTTACTGCATTCCACTCTGTGTTTCTACCCAGTGATTCTTGTAATTAGAAGTGTTCTATGTGTACTGTCTCACAATGTGGCTAGAAATGTTACACATTCAAAGGCCTCGGATCTCCTTGTCATGCACAACCCAGCGGTGCCTACAAATTTAGCACACTTGCCTTTTGTGTGGGGTAACTCAAGCTCAACCCTGCAAAATGTTGATATTGTTATGACTTAAAAGCTTGTGGTTTGCTGCAAATCAGAAGAAAATATAAACCTCTGGAATCAACTGACACTTCTGCAGTACAGCCCTTATATTAAATATGCTGTGTGAGTACCTTTGATGCTATAGGCTACTGTATGTAATTTATTGTTCATTTTACTTTTTGTTGGCTATTTGGAACTAACTTACAAAAGTTTTCAAATAGAATGGAAGGTGTGGTGGTGATATTATGGTGTCTATGTATATAAAAGTGCCATTCAGACTTTTTTAGCTTAAACTGATGCCAAAACACTGACTCAAGCACTTCAGAGCAACATCATTTTAACTTTGAATAGTGGAATGTTTATTTATCATTTGTTGATATAGGTCTGCTTTGTCCACAATTGCTTAATCTCTCATCTAGCCATAAAAGTATTCAAGACCTTTATCAGCATATTAAGAATGAGTATACTATTGAAAATTTGCATTGACAAACAAAAGTATTTTTAATTTTTACCATAACCAAATATAGGTATGCATACACATCTAATGCCAACCTGCATGCTCAGGTTATGTTATGTTGCAATTACAGGACAATACTCCCTCATTTGGCAACAACCTAAATTTCTAATTGATTGAAAACTCAGACAATAAATGAATCAGGTTTTCGACAGTAATTCTGTTTGTGTGGTTAAGCTACTGACAAATGCGTTACATTTAACAGGCTATTATCATATGTACTGAGATGGAGATTAATATTTTGACATCACTGTTATTGATGACACTGTTTTACTTGGTATTATTGTGCATATTCTGCATTGTGAACTGTTTGTATCCTATTTTAAATTTGAGAGACTGTGTGTGGACGGGCCTCTTGGGCTACATAGTACTCTCCTTGCTTAATTTATTGTGGGGATTATGCTATTATTTTGTAGATTCCATATGTGCATACTGAAGTACATTAAAACTGTTTTATACATAATATTGAATGGTTATTTTATATTTTGCATAATAGGCTGTAGGTTGCAGACTTCAGTGATACAAAGTGTCTTAGGTAAGACACTTGCTCATCTTGCCAGTGCACGAGGCTATTCAAACAGTGACCTGCTGGCAAATAGTGCTTAATGGCAAATCCTACAGGCAGTCTATAAAGTAAAATGGTGCCTGATAACTCCTTGGACTAGATTTTTTCCCCCCAAGTGTGTATGTTTTAAGCAATTATGGATATAAGAATATCTAATATATAATAATTTAATATAAATCCTATTAAGATTTTCAGTCTTTTTTGCAGGCCAAAACGCTGCATTGACTCCATCCAGTGGTCAATAATTGGTATTGCAAAGTTGGCAAAAATTGCTCTCTGTCTTGTTAGTTACAATGCTGCCAATGGTAGCCTATGCGGGGGCAGAGAACTAATTACCATCTACGTGCTTTACACGCAATCTTCTCTCCTTTGCTCTACCTGTGTTTTTTGTTGTTGTTTACTGTAGACATGGTTGTTTTCTAGTGCGCCAGTTCTCGGATATCATGTGATCTCGCGATATCCACTCCCTTCCTACATCCCTCCGTCCGCCGAGCGCCATTTTCGGCGTTGTCACGGGTCCTGGAGAAAAGCATGCTATTATCAAACAGATAATAAGATCTGTATTTAAACTTGTAATAACTCGACTCAGTATTGGTGAAAGATGGGGCGTAAGAAGAAGAAGCAGATGAAGCCGTGGTGCTGGTATCCTTTCATCATAAAGCTAAAGTAGCGTTGTAATTTACGGTGTTGGCTCCGCTTAGCTCCGCTAAATCGAGGCCTGTTTTTAGAAGCTAGGTGCTAACACCCTGCTAACGGAGGGAAATTAAACTTTTAATAAATTCTTGTAAACTGGAAAGCACGTAATCTGAAGTTAATTGTTAGTATATTGTTACTGTAGACTTCTATCATCCATCTGTTGAAGTTTTCTTGGTTGGTCGTGACGAGTCCTGTTTATTCCAACCCGCTAGCCTTAAGCGATAAATGATTAAACTAGTTATAAAGCTTGACATATGACAGTGTTATACAGTTATATGTTATCTTTGAACATTATACTATTCTGTTGGGGATCTTAGTTTTGTCTTTATTTGTAAGTTTTGCTGTTGGGTGACCATGGTTTCATTTTGAATTGTCACGCAAGCGTCAGCATTTTTGTGGTTTCTTTGGCCCTTAACTATTCTCCTAAGGTATTGTAATCGAGACTTTGACGATGAAAAGATTCTTATCCAGCATCAAAAGGCAAAACATTTTAAATGCCACATCTGCCACAAGAAGTTATACACTGGCCCTGGTTTAGCCATCCACTGTATGCAGGTAAGCGTTTTTCATTGTTTTCTACTAGACTATACCTTGTATGTGTTAATCGAATTATTTCCAACACTAAAATGCTCAAACAATGTGTTGGTAATTGGACAATTGGTAATTTTTAAAACAATTACACAAACATTGGTGTCACATTGACACGAAACATGTCAGTCAGTGTAAGTTTTTTTTCTATTATGTGGAGTTTTGAAAATGTGTGTTTTACCATTTCCACTGTGATCAAACGGGAATGATGCTGATGTCACTGTTCTATCCTCAGTTTTACACTTAATTACCCTCATGTTTGAAGCTGAGGATGACATGAAAGTCACCAAAAAAACTCTTCACTTGAACTTTTTTAACTAGAGTAATTATTACAACAGTAAGGCTCAAAGTAAGGAAGGATGCATGATTAAATGGGTTTAATGTGTTTCAGGTTCACAAGGAGACAATTGACAGTGTTCCTAATGCAATTCCTGGAAGAACTGACATTGAGCTGGAGATCTATGGCATGGAAGGAATACCAGAGAAAGATATGCAGGAAAGACGGCGAACATTGGAGCAAAAATCTCAAGGTGTCTTAGCATGCACTGATACTTTTTATGTTTACATTACATTACCCATGCGTTACTAATATTGGTTTGAATATTTCATTTCAGAAAGCCAAAAAAGGAAAAATCAGGATGACTCTGATGAGGAGGATGATGATGATGAGCCTGGACCTTCAGCTCAAACAGCTGTTCAGCCTCAGGCTGGCTACGCTGCTCCCATGGCTCAGCCTGGGATGCCTGTAGCAGGGGCACCAGGGTTACCTCCTGGAGGATACCAAGGTAAGAAACATGTTTTATTAACCAATATAGGCACATAGCTGCATATTTTAAAATGCTGTATTTGATGTTATAGGAATGCCTCCTATGATGCCGGGTGTTCCACCCATGATGCATGGCATGCCTCCTGGAATGCATGGGATGCCACCAGGGTATATAGTCATCATTATAAATGTGCGGTCATGTCAAAGAAGTTCACAGATCACTAAGTGTTGTTTGTTTATTTTTATTCTGAAGCATGATACCTATGGGTGGGATGATGCCTCCCATGATGCCTGGAATGCCCGGAATACCTCCAGGTTGGTACGCTTAAGAATTAGTTTAGTAAATAGTGTGGTAGGTTATCCTAAAATGACAAACATGCAAAAAATAATGATACTTCTAGTATTGGGTAGATTTTTCTTTTTAACCTCAGGTTTATTATGTATGTTATTCTCAGGAATGCCTCCACATATGGCTCCACGGCCAGGGATGCCTCACATGACACCAGCCCCTACAGGAGCTATCCCAAGCCGACCCGCCGCAGCAGCACAACCTGCTGTGACTAAGCCTTTGTTTCCCAGTGCAGCTCAGGTATAAAATGCAAGACCAATGAACATATGTTCTTGTGAATAAGTATGTGTTTTTAACTCCAGCTTGATCCTTAAGTGCTGCCAGTAAAAAAGGGTTAGTTTTAAAGTCGATAGTTTTGTGTGATCGCTGTGATCTCCTCTCTACCATGCTGCAGATGGGCTCTGGAGCTTCATCTCCTGCAGACCTTCAGTCTGCCTCGTCCCAGCCATCCTTTCCTAACACGCCTCAAGTACGCTCCCACAAAAAAACTTGGACTGTGGCAGCTGCATGTTGCTTTTTTTATGAGCTTGAAGCCTGTAATTCTTGAGTTTTCCTTTGAGATTCTCACAGCTCAGACAAAAAAAATAAAAAATTGGGATGGGGAAGAGCCAGTTATGTTTCCAAACAGTATTAGATTGCATGTGCTTTTTTCAGAACAATATGGCCTTCAATGTCTCTTAATTATTATAAGATGGTTTTGTTTGGTGAGTGAATCTTCCCTTTTCAATGTATCTGAAAGGGAAATAGTTTTAAAGTTGTCACAAGAATGTGTCCGTATGAAGGACTTTGCCATTCCAGAATTGATTTAACATTGATAATAAGTTTTCAAGCTTGTGGTACAAACAAATAACTATCTTTTTGTAATGATATGTCTTTGGCATTTTGTTCAAATGTTTAGTCTTTCAATGTTGTCTTCTTTGTTAATACTTGTATATTTCACCCATCATATTGGCTGAGCACAGTTCTCTATTTGAACAGGCCCAGCAAAGCGCATCAGGAGTTACTGCCTCCACAGCAGCCACATCTGACCCTCCCAAAGCAACGTTCCCCGCCTACACTCAGCCCTCTGTCTCTGCCTCCTCTTCTTCCACTTCTGCTTCTAATCCCTCTAGCAGCACTGTGGCCAAACCCCCGGCCACAGTGACTAGTAAGCCTGCCACACTAACCACCACGAGTGCAACTAGTAAGTTGATCCACCCTGATGAGGATATCTCACTGGTAAGTCGCTTTAGCTTTTTGGTTTTCTCTTTTCACAGTAAGTAATGTATGCTATACAATTGGTATAATGTCCTATATTATAATTAAATAATACCTAAAAAATAACTACATTGAGAATACTTTATATAGCATAGCAAGCATAGCAAGTGCTATTAATTACTTGTAAGAATAGTTTATTGTATTAATAATGCAACTGTTGTGCCTTGTCTGTGTCTTTGTGCTTAGGCGCCTCCTTTTTAATTTGTCTAAACGCTGTGTATAATGTGTTTTTGAACAGGAAGAGTTGAGGGCACAGTTGCCCCGTTACCAGCGCCTCGTCCCCAGAGTGGGACAGGCGCATGCAGCTGCTGCTGCTGCCGTGGCAACAGTGGGTGGCATGATTCCCCCACAGCAAGGAATACCCCAGCAGCCTGGAATGAGGCATCCCATGCATGGTAAATCTTTAACCTGATTTCCAGCACTTAAATGTGACAGTGACATATCTAAGGTGTGTTTCCTCTGGCAGGTCAGTATGGTGCGCCACAGGCCATGCCTGGCTACATGGCTGGTGGGATGCCTCCATATGGACAGGGTCCCATGGTGCCCCCATATCAGGGGGGTCCTCCCTTGGGCATGAGGCCTCCTGTCATGTCACCAGCCGGACGCTACTGAAGCTTCAAAGCTGCCGACCACATTAGGTTTGAGGCTAACACCTTTTCTCATCCTAGTGCTCTTTTCAACAGTAGCTGCACGCAACCAGATGTGAGCCCTGTGGTGTGAACTATTGTTAGACACATGGACATTAAATGCAGCATTATCAAACACCACACAAGATTCTGATGGCTCTTTGTTGCTTATCTGTAAGGATGTATTTTCCCCCATAGGTTCCACTCAGGTTTATAGAAATAATGTGTGTTAAAACTATTTCATATTACCTTTTTGAAGCTGCTGGAGTAACATGATCGTACCATCTTCTTACAAAGGCAAGTTTCTCATGTAAACATTGGATCTTTCTTTTTTATTCTTTTGGTAGCTTGAGGCCCTCACAGCATGCTTAGGTGCTGTTGGACTTGCGTCCCCAACTTTGGTTGGTGAGGGTCTCAGTGGTAAAGATGATTCCTGATTAGTGTTATAAATCCATGACTCATCAGTCTCTAGCTTTATTCTTGTTTCAGGTTTGTTTTTAACAATCTTGGTTAAAAGGGTACATGTATTCATCCTTTGTAATGTTTTATGAATCTGTTGTAATAAAATCCATCTTGAAATCCAATGCTGGTTTGTCCTGACCTACGAAGGTGAGTCATGAAGGTTAGTACTGGTGTTTTATTGGGACATCAGATATATTTAACCTGGTATTTCATCACACAAGTTTGCCATCATCAGTCGGGAAATCCACCACATATTCATCACAATAAAGGGGATTAGACTAGATTTCCAGTGTTTTACAAAAAATATTGAATGTTGTCAAAATATACTCAATTTTGGTTTAGCGGAACCAAAGCTGACTAATCTCTGGTTCTAGTGTCGCATGTTGTTGACTTTTATGTAGTCTGAATTGAATCATTTTTTATAGTTAATTTTTCTTTTGCCCATATATAGAAAAAAAACAAACACCAGCCAACAGTTGTGTTGTAGTTATTTGCCTAGCACAAAAAAAAATACTTAACTGGCAAATGCGAACTGTAACATTTTTTTGTAGCACTGTCAGTTATCCATACACAGTATGTTGTGGATTTCCCAAACAATTGCAGTAACCTTGTACAACAGAATTAACTGCAACTCTTAGACTTGCTCACTGCACCGAAGTTCTTGGTGCTTTGATTTTAAGAAATGTCAAATTTCCTGAAGTTCGATTTGCTTTACAGGAGTTAGTTTATGGGCATCATCTCAATAAGCCCCATGTCACATCATAGGGGACTCTGATATATCCTCAGTGAAACATATCATTGATATGTATTTGTTTTTGTCTGTAGCCCTTCCATCAGCTTTTGAGTCTTTAACTCTACTGGGCTGCCATGACAGGTCAGTTAAACCCTGTAAGTACCTGCTGTTCATTGTTCAAGTTTGGCTATGTTCTCAGTGTCCGGCGCTACATGTGCTGTGTTGTAATGGAGCTGGAAAAATGTTAAATTTCTTTGAAATGGGTATTGCAACCTGATAATGTCAAAGGTCCACGATAGCGTCTGTGGAGCAAAGTTCACCACCTACTTGTCTCCATTTTATTGCTTTGCCTGGAATGTTCCACATTAAAGCATTAACCATCTCCATAGAGATGGGCAGGTGATGCCTTCAGGCCAAGTTACATGTCAGATCTGTGGTGAGACTAGCCCACTCACTGCATGAATGCATGTTTTCTAATATTCCTTAGCATTAAAATCACCTGTTGAATGCTATATTGTGAAACATTCCAGGCAAAGCAGTCTTTATGGAGACAAGACGACTGTGGACCCTCCACCGGAAGTTATTTTGTGCACCTTTAAAGGAGGAGTGGGTCCCCTTTGGTATAAACTGGTAAGTAACCAGTTAGATGTTTAGGCCGACTCAAAAACACACAATTGCTATATATATATAAAGATATATATAGTATGTTTAAGTATTTTTGTTGTACTCATTGATTTAACTGATAAATTATGTCTTGTTTACATGCATTTGTACAAAATATTTTACCTTGTAAATGGAAAAATGTGTCCTCTAATAAACTGTTGTACTTCCATTTCTGATTTCTTGGCATTTGTAATCACACTTCAATACATCACATTTCATCTCTACTACAGATGAAGGACCTTTAACAGGTGTTGGACAACTTTTTCCAAGTGAACATGGGCGGATTACGGTTTACTGGGCAATGGCGTGTGGTCAGGGAAATCAAAGCAAGCAGTGGTTGACCAGTAAAATCTAGAATCATTGTCAAAAGAATAATTAAATCGTTTCGAATTATATCCAAAATAATCCGTTTTTCCTTTTCACGCATGTCTGTTTGAAACATGGTTGTTGTGGCGATGTCCTTTACTGCACTCTACTGGCCACTGAACAAACTGCAGCACGGACTGCAGCAACCGCGCTCCCCGATGTCTCCTTCATGTTGCGTTGGTTTGCCTTTCTGCGGAGGCAAATAAAATAACTCGAGGTATGTTTTTGATGAAGTAATTATTATAACATGTCTTAAAGGTCACGAGTAAATGTTGCATAATATAGGATCTTTAAATCTTTGTTTTAATATATGAAACAAACAGCATCATGGTTTTAAGAATTTCTAATCAAAGGACAAAAAGCAAACCTATTCTACAAAGTTGGAGAAATATTCAGTAGTGATATTGTTAGATGCTGTATTACTATATATACTAGGTTAATAAAAGAAGACCCTGGCTGCTGAACAGTTTATTCAATAAGATGTGCCCACTCAAAATGATCTGACTGTTCATTGTTCACGCATCCAGTCATTTGGCTAAAATGACAAATTTGTTGCCCAGTGGCTCAAATTTTTCACAGAGGAAATATTTTGCTTACCACTAGATATAAATCAAGTATGTAACAGTGTTAGGCTATTCCAGGTTTAATCTAGGGTAAAACCAGGTCTAAAATTGGACTACATCGTCTCTCTGTATTTGTAAACAAGAAATGATCCAAATGAGGACAAAAAAAGTGGATAAAATGAAGTCTAACTGAGACAAACTGATAAACTGAAGAGCTCTCCAAGTACCACCCGAAGGAGCTCACTACCAGTGATACAGTTACAGGGGCAAAAGATTACTCAAAAGTAGCTACCAAATCTACTTCAGTAAAAGTATCTGTTTAAAATGTGCTTTAAGAGCAAGAAGTAAAAACATATTGTGAAGATTTTTAAAATAATTTTGGTGATTTTAAGAGAATCAACCGATTTATAAATTTTTCTAACAGTTTTTGTGTATTTGGTTTGCACCAAGTTGGTAGATTAACTCAAATTAAATGGTCTCAGACCATAAAGAAAATTACTTTTTACTTTTCAGACTAGATCTAAAATGTAGTGGAGTAGAAAGTACAGATACATGCTCTCAAATGTATTGAAGTAGAAGTAAAAAGTATCCACTGTAAATTGTTTTTAAGTATTGTAGTTTTACTTTTGTACTTTGTTACATTCCACCACTGCAAATACCACAGTTTGGGAATTATACTGCATGTTGTAGCAGTTTAATGTAACATGCTCAATCACTTTTACAATTAAACGTGTCTGAGCCAACGTTCATAGCAAACAAGTGCGCCCTCTGGTGGATATCTGTCTCTGAGAAGTTGATAAATGGTACAGGTCTTTTTTTCTTCAAGGTAATTTCTACTTTGAGAAGTGGCCAACTAATGCGAGTCATTACATTTTTTTTTCTTTTGTAAAATACAGGCTATCAGTGCTGCAGTCCTTATTAGAGTTCTATGTGGTCAGTGCAGGCTGTTGTGTCCTGGAAAATGGGCAATATTTCAAATTACTGGGACTATCCACATAAAAAGTACTCTCTGTCTGCTAATGAACTCAGGTTAACAATTAACAAACAATTGTGTAGGACTTGACTGTGATATGCCTTATGTAAAAGTAGGTGGTAAAGAAGAAAACAAAAATTACATTTAAATTAACACGTATTTGCAATGTAGCAATGTAGGCCTCATGGAAAATGTCCGTTCCATTGTAATTTTAGGTGGCTTCCCTTTTTTGGAATCAGGCAAAAAGTTAAATGCAACCTAGCTGGTATTTCAAACATATTTCATTCTCACCAGATGTTTTTTTTTTTTTTCTTTCACAAGTGATCCCTTGTGAGGTGTGATGTTTAGTAGGAGGTCATATGTTTGTGTTGAGGCCAGTCCCAGAATATCTGAAGGTGGAGCTTTGCAGAGTTCCTCTTGTTTCATTGACAGTTAAAACATTATATGCAGACAGCACACAGCAGTGAAGCTGTGGTTTACCCGCTGTCGCTGTCACTGCTCATTTTGAGGTTCACCTAAACATGAGTGACATT
Organism: Boleophthalmus pectinirostris; assembly: GCF_026225935.1. Classification (NCBI taxonomy): domain Eukaryota; kingdom Metazoa; phylum Chordata; class Actinopteri; order Gobiiformes; family Gobiidae; genus Boleophthalmus; species Boleophthalmus pectinirostris. The sequence continues at coordinate 25,832,334 of NW_026571190.1, read as the reverse complement.
AACCGTCTCTGTCTGTGGACTCTGATACTCATACATGCAGACACTGGTGAGTTCTTTTTCTTGCTGTCATTTACTTACATGCTGATGGGCAATGTGCTGATGAAGATATAAACCCGGGAAAGTTCAGTTTTGTCTGTGTCTCTGAAGCCAAACACAATACAAATGTAAAATGAAAGGGCAACATCTCAGTTATCTTTGTTCAAACACAGACTTGGAAGGCTCTACCAGCCTGGCCTACAGCGGGGTAAGGGGACACACTCATTTTTGATGATGTGTTTGCAATCTTTATGATGTCATCTATTTGCACATAGAAATACTGATGGTAATGGGGAAATCTGGTCTACGTTTTGGTCTGAGCATAAATCCTCATTGTGACCAAACCCTGTAAACTGTGTTTTAGTGCTAACATTATTACTTGAATTATGTGCTGCTTTGTTTTACAGAGGGGGGTTATGTGCACTTCTTTGGGGCTATTCATTTAATCACAACAAAAAAGTACTTGGATTAAAATATTTAAATATGTATTCACTACATTATTTTGATTTATTTATTTTTCCAAAGATCAGTTAAGTTCATACTCAGGACAGAAGAAGCTAAAGACCTGTTTTGTGACCATTTCTTTCTTTCCTTTTATGCTCCAGTAGTTAGTAGTGGTTCATTTTTTAATTAACCATTACCATAGTGTGCTATTTGCCTGGTAAATCCAGTGAAAAGTAGGAACTGCAAGTATTTTAGGGTGCATTCACACTTATTTGTTTGGTCCTAAATTGAACCCATTTTAGTTCTGTTGTGGACTTGGTTCGGTCCTGTTTTGGTTCTGGCTTTAGCGTGATCTAGTTCAAGTTTAGTTTCAGATTTAGTGAATTTGTGAACGTACAGATAAGAGCGCACCCTTCAGCTATTTCTGATGTGTGTCCCACTTTTATGTTTAAATATGTTTATTTTGTAATTCGAAATTAGTTTAAATGGGCCCGTCCAAGTCAACCAAAGGGCCGTATGTAGCCCAGGAGCTGTACAATGCCCAGGTCTGCATTAAAGGATAAAAGTCACAAATGCAGTCTTCTACCAGCCTCTATGGCCACATGTGTTTTGGCTGTTTAAAATCAAACAGGCCTGTACAAAATAGACTATTATTGGGCTTTTTATTTTATTTGTATATTTTTAATATATTTATTTTAATTGTTCAATGCTTTGTCAGACTCCGTTAAACATGCAAATTTGTGACTACCTAAATCACTGTCAGATGAACAAACAGCTTACACGGAAAAACATTGTAAGTCTCTCTGTGGTGCCAACTGGTTTCCACGTAAAGATAAATAGGCCCATGTTTAATGTCACACTGTTGAACATTCTAGCAAGGCAATATAATTTTCAAAGACAAACAGACCATCCACGAGAAAAGTCACTTAATGCATATTTGTGCCATTCATTGTTTTGTTTTGCAGTGCTTTGTAGTACAACGCCCACTAAGATTTTGGTGCGAGATGTGGGAGATGCAGTGGTCCTCTCCTGCCTGGTGGAGCAGACCACACTTCCACCCTTTGGGGTTTACCTAAAGCGCTCAAAGCTGCTGCCCCGTGAAGTCCTGTTCAAGTACGAGAACACAGAGGCACACATACTGGATCCGGAGTGTCAGAACCGGACCAGCGTGAGCGGAGACCCCAACATTCACGCAGTCAATGTGACCATCACAGACCTGCAGCCTTCAGATACAGACCAATACCACTGCGAGTTCAATGTGCACAACCCGGACTCTGCAGACACAGTCCAGCGTGGGACCACTGACTTTTTCCTCTTGGTCAGAGGAGGTGAGTTTGCTCACACTACATTCACAAGCAGCATTCAAACATGCACGAGTGATGTTCCACCATTTATTTTATTATGAAAGTCTCAGGGCTCTGCGTTTGCCATAGTGAGTTAGTGCTTTTGTCGAGCTGTTTGCAAGGAGAAGCTCAAGTTGTTAGAAAACACTGTTTTGTAAGACAAAAGGATGTCACACGTCTCACACTTGACTCACATGGCTCTGTGGTAATGACTCATGTCGCCGGAAGTGTCAGGACTTCATCACATTGACATCAAAGTGATCAGTGCTAAACAAAAACAATTAAAATCCTTAATGCTCCTACTCTCTTGGACTGAGATAGGCCTACAATAACCATATTCTTTACCTTACTTAGCAGGCCTACTGCAGCTCTATGGCAGTGTAAAATGTTTGCAGCATCTGTTTATAATATGTCTTGTTCTTGCTTTCCCCTTTGGAGTTGTGGATGTTGACAGAGACTGGGTTAACACTTGTGTTGGGGGCTCCGCTCTGCTGCCCTGTGTGTCTCCTGTGGAGGACAGTTCTGCTGTGGAGGGTGTGGTCCTGAAGAGACAGAGGGGGCGGTGGCCTGTAGAGCTCTTGTACCACTCCAAGCACACATCATGGTCCTCACGCTACTTTGTGGACAGGGTTCAGCTGAGTACTGCCCCAGGACCGGGGGGTATCAGCTACAGCCTGACAGTGGGAGCTCTGCAGCCCGAGGACAGTGGGCTGTACAGCTGCCAGCTGCTGCTGCAGGGTCGGCCTCATAGTCTCTCCATGGGCCCACAGGGGCGCTATGTATCTGTGCAAGGTAAACACAATGCATTATCCACACACTGATCAGCCCCTGTTCAACTGGCTTAGACTAACTGTATTAACACATGCTTTAAACTTGTGTGTTTGTGACATTTGCAATCACATGTTTTTTGTTTTCATGATCAAAGACCTGGAGCAATATTGTGTTCATTTATGTGTAAGATAAAGCTAGAATCGTAAAGAATTAGGTACAGTTTTAATGTGCTTTTTCCCAGTATGTCTGTTGAAATAACTAGCCCATTTGTGACTACAGCTGTGGTCAGTCCATCTCCATTCATGTCCCCAGAGGCTCTTTGTCTAATAATTGCTTTCATTTTTCGGTTATAATTCATAAAGGAAGGAAGTTTGCTTTAGTGGTTTCTGCATTTCTTCAGCATATTGCACTAACCCTAACAGATCTTCTCATGTTTGTACTATATTATTTATTTTCCAATTCTCTAGGCTGAAGGGAAGAAGAGACAGCCATTCAGATTCCCCCTTCTTTCCCTCTTCAAAATGGTCTAAAAGTGTGGACATGTTTGTGTGTGTCTGCAGATGACCAGTGTGGCTGCTCCAGTTACTCCACTTTGATTTATGCATTGTCTGCAGCTGTGGCTGTCACATTTACCCTACTGTTGGTGACCGTACTTGTGCACAGAGTGAGTCTGAACCGAAACACTTGACCACATCTATATACAGACCAAACATGAGCATTCAACTGCAACACCTGCGTGTTAAGAACGTGGGACACGCTTCCTCTGCCACTAACCACAAAACCATACTGTTTCACAACTGAGCAGTGTTAAGACGTAAGCAACTGTTATGCTAAACAACCAAGGAGTGAAATTAGTTAAAGTTAATTATATTGCATTAAAAAAGTAATATAAATGTTATTAAATATAAAAAAATTAAAATAAATTAAATATTTGGTTAAACTGAATGTGAGAAATTAAGTGCATACAAATTGAAAAGAGTACAAAACAGTCACAGATCTTGATTTTCACACAGGAAATCTAAATTGTGTGCTTCTGTGATTTTGTTTTCACATGAAGGTAAATAACTTGCGTGCAACAGCAACACCTGCCCCTCCTCCCATCTATGAAGAGATGACAGGTCTGCAGCCCCTGAGCTCCAAGAGGTCCAAGGGCCACGCAGATGAGCCACAGTCCGAGTACAGGAACATTTCCCTGAATGACCCTCGCCTAGAGAACCACTACGAGAGTCCAAATGGCGCCATCATTTACAAAGATGAGTGACTGAAATGGACTCTGCCTGATATATAGGCAGCTTTCTTCTGGTTTCAAAGGTTAAGATATAACTAAAAAAATAACAAAAAATATAAACAAAACCAAAAAAATTACACCAGGAATATACTGTAATTTACAAGCCATATTGAATTGTATTATATATGTGAAGGTCTTTTTAACTTATGCCCTACCAAATGAATCTAGATTCACAAGTGTTAAATTAAAGTTAAATACCTCATCACTGAGCTTCAGATTTATTGAAGACATTGGACTTGGATAAGTGTAACTCCCTGTTTTACGGTTATGTTTGTTTTAAATATTCTATAATAATTTGTAATGAAGTTTGAATCTTTTTTCTATTTTTCCATCCAAGAAGTGGTTATGCTTTTGTGTTTTGTATTCTGTGGCATTTACAGTTTTTAATTGCTTTGGCACATTTTCTGAAACTTTTCTTTTTTAATCTTTTGTGCACTTTGCAGATACAAAACAGTTTAGAATGTTTGAAAAATTTAACTAAACAAGATTAAATTAAAATGAAACAAAATGTAGAACAGTCTTGTAAAAAAACACTTGTAAAAAAACCACTTAGTGGTTCAAAGACAAACACAGTCATTAGAGTTATAAACGTATCTAATCATCCAGATATTGTCCAGAGAATATTACAGCACGTTTAGTCGTGTAGCGTGAGGAAGTCACAGACCCGTATGACTAGTACCACACTGGAAATGCTGTAAATATCTGCAACATTACACAATCAGTTATAGAAAAAAGCAAAAGTTCAAATCTTTAGCAGTTGTTATCTGAACTGTCTTGGACTTGGAACCTCAAAGTGTCTACACATAACTACAGAATTCTTTTATATTGTAATTTCTAGTGTTTCTCTGTTTATAAAGTCAATATTTTCATTACTTTAAGTTCAGTTTTGTCCTTTGTGTCTATATACCGGAACTCTGTACTAAACTAATACTGTTGATCCACATATGAATGACTGGACACTTTTTTATATCACATGAACTATGAAAACAATAAAGGAGATGACAATATTACAGCCAAGAAAATCTGTACTTTATTAATATAGTCAGAAAGAAGCTCCATTGTCAATGGAAACATTTTTTCCCGGTTCATGTCCTTAACAATCACATTCTATGAGGAGAAAAAAAGAACAACATTAAAAGCCACAACTTTGTATTTTGAGTTACAGACATTTTCTTTAATGTTTGTCAAAGTAAAGAGAGGCAAAGGCAAAGTCCCCCTGTTGACCCCCCACCCCCTCCCTTAAAAAAAGGTTATGGGCTTTTGTCAGTATAACCCACAGTGCTTTAGCAGAAAATAAGCGGTCATTGGTTAAATTACACAGCATGGCCTCACAATGTAATGTGTTGCAAAAACATTAGATAATGAAGAATTGGCTAGAGGAGGGGATGGGTAACAGGAGAGAGAAAGAAACAGAACAACCCACATGAACCCTCCCCCGAGTGCACAGGTCCGCAGTCTGCAGCCTGGACTCTCCCTCCCACTTGTGCATAGATCAGGATCCTTTAGAAACCATCTGAACTTTCTACATCCTCCTCTGAAATCCCTCAGTACATGTAAGAACCTCTCAGCAACACGCAGAGAGCTGATTCAAACTAAACTTGCACAATGCTCCTGAACCAACAGGAAAAAACAGCTCAAAAGAACAAACATACAAATGCATTTCTGTCAATGTCTTTTGACAATCAAACTGTTCATATCAATGTAAAGCAATTTCTACTTAGATTTCACATGTAAAGCACACCACTTTTCCAAGCTGATTCTCAGTCTTATTTGGTAATTATGTAACTTGCTACAAACTTTTAGTTTCAAACAAAATGGTACTAGATTCTGTCCAACCTCCATGCCGCTTGGGTCTTCAGTTGCTCTTTTCACAAAAACAAAAACATAAAAATGATGGAGTTGGTAACTGGAACCCTGGCCTTCCTGAGACAAAATCCACATCTTTTATGAGTGTGCAAGATTGTAAGCAAACTGTTGCTTACAGAAAGTAAAAACATACATTTCACAAATACAGAGATAGTCCATCGACACAAAAATTAAAAATCCAAATATGACAACACTGATCAATCCCAGAGTTCTTAAGTAGCATAAATCTTCATTTTGTAAGATTTTATGTCCATTTTTGATGGAAGATGAACTGAACTTTTTTTCAAACATTGCTGTTGTATATGTCTAAGTCCTTAAACTCTAGACAAATGAAATGCTTGTAAACGACAGGTGGCTTTAGCAGAACAAATGAAAAGATAGGCACCTCTGAAATGAGTTTCGGAGCAAACTCACCTCCTGCACTGTTATCTCCTTGAATCCCTTAATATTTTTTTCAAAGAAGTAACATAGGGATTTACTAGTCTTTCTACAGCTAGCTATGGCCACAGTTCTTTTGTTTTTTGGCTTTTTTGTTTTGTATTTTTTTTTTCAGATTTTTAAAAATTCTTTGTTATTTTTTTTATTTTTATACTTTTTTATATTGAACTGGAACAAAGTGGTGCAATACTTATAATCCTTATGTTGGATTATTCCACAATAAAAGCCACTATAAGGTAGATAATTTTTACATATAGAATGAAATAAAATCCATTAAGTCCTTGAGTAAACATGTACACGTGAATTGTCACGGTCCCCCCTCTGTACTTTGACTCCTTTTTTACGATTAGCTGAGCGAGGGGTAGAAGACACTCAGTGCAACATTAGAAGATAATAACAACATCAAGCAGAATAGTTTGGACAGAACAAAATTAACAAAACAAAGTGATCATACTGAGTGGATCATCCTCACATTTCTCTGCATACATTCATACAACAGCAAGCACACATCTAAGAGGACTACTGCTTTTTTTCTACTATTTTGTAACTTAATGAAATACATTTTGATAAATCTAAAAGCCCCTATGTGTACCTGTCCGATTGAGACAACAAAATGAATTACTGACTTCACATTATGTTATTGGCGCTGTATGATTCAAGTATTTGTGTTCAGTATTTTGTTTTGATATGTTTGTGATTCCACTAGGTTAAAATATGCATCAAAGCAGATGATTCAGGTTGGGCTTTTAGACGAGCTAACAAACAAGAACTTCACATGCACAGTACAACACAGTTTGTACTGCGTATGAGTGTGCACATCCAGCGCCAGATCAGAAAGATGCAGCTTTCATTCAATCAAGTATCAAGTTAACATCCGACCCAAAATCTTTTCTTCCACCTACTTATTTGCGGGAAAAATACATATTGCTCTTTTTCAGTTTGTATCAAAGACCTTTTGGAATAGAAACAGAACGCATCAGAAGTTTGGATCCAAGAGTCTTGATAGAACACAGCGTAGGAACAGTAAATATGTATCATTGTGCCTAATGTACATAGATACTGTTGACAGATGTAGCGGTTGAGAGGAGAGCCTCTCGATGCTGGTGCAGCACGGGAAACCCCCTTCACGGTCAGGGTTCTCCAGTTGGACAGGATGCTGGGAGGTCCTCGGCTATTGGGTCTGTCTGAGCTTGGATCAAGGCAGTTACAGAAACAGGCAATAGTGATTTTTGCTTGTGTGCTGCAGGACGCAGAGCCCCGAAAGGTAGCCGTGTTCTGTTTTCTTGTTTAATTTTTTTTCTTTTGTTTTAAGACTTTGTACCTCATGAAGTCTGAGCCTCTCCTGTAAGAAGAGTGAGGCTGATACAGTGGGCCCAAGTCATCTGGGTTTGTGGAAATGTACAGTTCAGAGGGTCCGCTTTGAGCAGGACACAAAAATAAAACAAGATAAATATAGCATCCACAAAAAGGCACCAGCCGCCAGCTTGCTCCAGTGGATGGTGGCAGCAGACACTGACGACCAGAAACGTTTCAGCTAGAAGTGCAGAGCATTAACATATTATAGATCTTTTTTTTACATTTAGATTTTTTAAACATTTTTAAGATTTTATGTCAAACTTCATAAAAATGACGTTAAAATGCAATTTCATTTTTGGTTTTAAAAAAATATGTACCCGGGATTACCCATCATCAACTGTGCACTGTAGCAAACTGGAACCCACAACTGAGTAAGGACTTTCTCCTATGTGGGTGTCCCCTCAAAGCATATAATCATGTCTACAGGACGGAGCGTTGGGCCCATGTCTTTGTTCCTTCTGTCCCCACTGTGCCCTCTGCTCAGTGTTTCAAAGCTCCTCCTCACAGGAAACAAGTGCTGTGCAGCGGATTGGCACATCATGGCACCTTACTATGCTATACAGGCCCCTGGTGCTCGCAGTAGGCCACAAAAAACAGGATGTGACGATATCCTCCTGTCAACTTCTAATTACGTTTGTTCAGCATGAGGTCTGTGTTTAAGTTGTGCACATGGCCTTTAAAAGTAAGACATTGCTCTCACAGTCAAAAGGACAATCACGGAGAGCATACTTTGTATCATCAACTCCTCTACCCTGAGATCTAGCTGGACACTAGTGCGGTCAGCACAGAGCGGGGCAAAGGCTGACCAGAGAAATGTGGACATACGTTTCAACAGTGTTCATGCGGCCAGTATGGGAGGGCTCAGGGATACAAGCTTGAATACCTTCAAGCTCTGAAAACAAGTGCTTTCTCCTAAAAGGAGTGGCATGCTCCAGCCTCTAGTCTTTTGCATAGAAACAGATTGGAGGGCCTTTGGGTGCCTGATGGGGTAGAGGCTACTGGGTCTGGAGGAGGAGGAGGTCATAACGTAGCAGCTTGGCAACAGGCACAGGGGGGACAGCCTGTGGACAGGTGGAGCAGCGTGGAGCAACCAACAGCTACAACCCTGTGTGAGACACTCTACTTTTACACATCTCAAGACAACTACCTGGAAGTACTACAGATACTGTCAAACACAAAGCGTGAGCAGTTTCACATAAAGACAATCGATAATGGTCTGTAGTATTGTTTTGCATTCAATACACAGGATGAACATACAGAGGCACCTCTGACCAAAGTGTTCTGCATATGAACAGTGAAGGGCTAGTTCTGCAGCAAATATTTTGCTTTACCACTGCATGTAGACACATACTGACAAAAAAAAAAAAGAAAAAAAAAAAAAAAAAACCATCATAGAAATTACACTGGCAAAAATTCCAGAAATATGACTATTACATGATCCAGCTAAAGTGATCTTTGTGTCAAAGGACTGAGTGGTGGTGGGGAGAGGGCGGGCGACAGATGTTGCCATGTTTAGGCCGAGCTGTTGTTTTCTTGCCATACTGAGACGCAAATGAAGAGGAAGTGATTCCGTCAGCAGCCCAGACCACAGCAGAGGCACTCAGTGGACTCACCAGCTCCCCACCACCCTCCGACGCACGCACTGACCACTGACGGCCAGCGGGGGTCTGAAACAGCTAATGTTGCAAGTCTAGTGCCTCCAAATTAATCAAGGCTTAACATTTGGAGTAACAGTGATATTCACTTCGATATTGTTCAAAAGAGGACAACCACCACACTGCCGGTGTGTCCCCGAAAGTTCAAAAGGTACATTTCAGTTTCTCGTGCCCTGCTACCAGAGGACCAACGCCTTATACAACGCCATCAAATACATACAGTACATGAAGAGCAGCTTTTTTTGTTTTGTTTGTTTAGTTTTTTTTTTTTTTCTTTTTTTGGCTGCTCTTTTTTGATTTACTGGATTGCAGTTGAAGCAGTTTGCTCTTCATAAGTGCTATGATAAAACCCTTTGAATTTATAGAAGTCATTTCTTTCTGTTTGTACAGTACCAAACTCAAGGAACACTCGTAGGTCTACTGCATTAGGAGAAACCCCTCTTATTTGGTATTGTGCCAGGGAGCCAGAACCGGCCAATCCCAGGAGGATTCAGTCTGTGTTGGGTGTGGCTGTTTTGCGCACAGAGGAAGTGTGCGTTTCGTCTCACTTCTTAGAACAGTTTTCAGCATGCTTAGTTCAACCTTCCTCTATGCAAACTTGTCCCAACAGTTTATAGGAATTGGCGGTCAGGATAAGTCCAAGTTTTAAAAAGAGAAGTTCCAAAGTCTTTTGCTGCTGCACCAAAACAAGTAGAAAATGGTTAAATAAAAGCAACAATTCCGGTGGTGAGGATGGACGGAAGAAGTCTATGGCATATTGCAATGATACTGTCTTTAAAGTTCAAATTGGATTTTGTCCTCCAAAAATGGCAGACCATGCAAACTGCTGGACTTCCTATAAACAACAAATACAAAATTTTAACTTAAGCACCAGCTGATGAACTGGTATCCATGAAGTATGTGGATTTGTTCATGATTCAGTGCCACTGGAAAAACAAATCCGCATCTGTGAGCTTATATGTTGTGGTTACTTTCCACAGACAGGGTTGACCTACAAAACTAACAGTAAAGAGATGAAGGAGTAAAGGAACATTGGCGCTGATGATTGGTAGGACCAGACACTCGGGTCAGGCCTCGATACTGCCCAGTGACTGTGGGTCACCAGTTGTGTCCTGTACCACTTTCTGGCTCAGAGGTGAAAACTGTGCAAGATTTTAGCAATTTCTTCAGTTACAAAAACAAAATACCAACAAATAAAGGCGGCTTGGGAAGAACCTGGGCCATAGAGCACTTAAGGCTAATATTAGTGCTGAGAAACAAACAAGAACATTGCTAGTAAAGGTCTTTGAACCACATGGTCATTGGCCATGGACATGCTGGGAATGGTCATTTTAAGTCTTGTTTTGGGATGATTTCTTTTTGAGGGGAAAGGAAAGTCTCAGATGGCAGCTTTGATTGCTTCTCCTAAAACACTTCACACAGAATGTTGTATACTTATGGAAAACAAAACAAATACACAGCTTCCTCTGTGTACACTTTTCAGTTTGCTTCAAAAGGAAAAAGAAGAAGAAATATTTTCTTCTCAAAAATAACAAAAGGTAAAACAAAAGAACTGGAGTCTCTTTGTGTGTTGAGGACCCCAGTCTCCTGATTTACAATTCACAGTTCAACATAGTTCAAAATAGTGATACTGATTATCGCCACATGATTTGCTTGGATTTAGCTCCTGTTCATATTGAATTGGTTTGTAGCCGGCTCTGCACCAATTGCTTCATATCACGGTGGCAGAAGGCTAGTAGGTGTTTGGGTGTTGCATGGTTCTACATGGACTCTCCACTCAGCAGGTCTCCAGGCAGCAGCGTGTTGATGGGAGTGGGGCTGCCGATGACGTGGGTGTCCTCTCCGCTCGGAGGCCCCCACAGACTGGAGTACTGTGGAACACCTCCCCACAGCAGTTCGCCGCTGCCCCCGCCAGTCTTGGCCCCTCCAGTGCCTCCTGCTCCGCCGCCACTGCTACTCCACTGACCAATAGTGTGAGACTGCGTAGCCCCGCCCATCCGGTTTTGATTGGTTCCCTGGTTGGCCTGCCAGCTAGTGGTGTTGGACCCCAGTGACTGGCCTTGTGCAAAGAAGCGGTTCACCTCCTCCTCACCAGCAAACTCTGCCAGAATAGTGGTGTTTCCAAGCACACACCTAAGGAAGAACAGAAAGGCGAGACAAAAATTAAAATGAAGATAAAACTATTGATTGAATTAATAACCAATAACAAATGTATGTTCATTTGCTGTTACAGGTCTTCAGATGAGAAACATGTGCCCCGCATCTTTACGATGTGGCCCTACTCAAGATATTCTTTACACCCACAAGCCCAGACAATAGATAGAGGACATACATTTTGAACTGGGTCATCAGATTGCTTTTTGTTTTGTTTTTGTTTTTTATTTCTATGACAACCACATTTGTGGCTTGGTTGTGAAAACCCAAAAAAGGTGCAGTGTTTTCATAAAAAGAGTCTCTGCACTGGTAAGAGAGATACTGGTAAGAGATAATTACATTTTACATATTTCCAATTTGAAGGCAGTTTAAGCAAAGCTAAAATGTTGAAAGGCTGTTTTGCATTTCCTAGCTTGTAATATATAATGTTATGCACATTTCGTGTAAGTGTGAATGTTCCCTCATATTGTTATTTCAGCGCATTTGCACATACAATCAAATAGAGAAACTTGCAGTAACTACCAGTACACTTTCTGCAGTGATTCAAAGGAAAAGTGAAGCATTTGGTCAGTTACAACATTCGTTGCAACAGATACTGCAACTTTCCTTTGATACTCCACTTTTCCTCACTGAACAAACTGTAATTACTGCAAATTTCACATCAAAATGTCTCAAAAATGAGATGGAGTTGAGCCAGAAAACTTTGTCACCAAATAAAAGAGGTCTTAAGAAGGTGTTTTTGGTGACATTTTTTCTTTTTAAGGCAGTACAGCTTACATGTGCAGAGACTTCTGGGCTTTGGCAGCTTCATCCTTGGAGCTGTAGCGGACCACAGCATTGCCCTGGGTCAGATTGAGGTGGAATGTGATCAGGGGACCATGCTGCATGCAGAGAGTCCGCAGAGTGGAACCATCAATCTGGAACACAAGCAACAAGAGTTTAAAAACCTATCTCTAGTATAGAAATTCAGTGTTTTCATAGCACTGCAAGCACGCACTTGTGGAGTAAGGTTCCTCAGAACCAGCCAGCTGCTGGTCCTGTTGGTGCTGTCCGTGCTCCAAGTGGTTCCCTCTGCAAGATACACAGTTTAACAAGTCTCTGCAAAAGTCACAGTTTTGACTGTGTCTTGAACCACTAAACCTCAAAATGTCAGTTTAACAGGGTGTGTTCACAAAGCCTGACACTATATGCATCACATTCATAATGTAACACAAAACAAGCAGTGTAAAAGTACGTGGTATAAGTTTCAGATATGATCTGAGAGTGAGATGAACTCACCAGAGGAGTAGGAGCCACTCCAGCCCTGGGCCAGGCCAAGGGAGTTCCCACCCCAGGTGGAGGAAGGTTTAGTGTTGGTGAGACCGGGTGGGGGGCGTGAGGGAGCGGTGGTGCTCCGTGGGCCTGGGGGTACTTTCCACAACTCATGGGACAGAGAGCCTTGGCTTTGGGAGATGGGCCCTGGAGACCAAGTGGACTTCATGTCAGAGAGTTTCCCTTTACATGACAAAAAGAACAAATGAGATGAAATGATCAACAACATGTGATAGATGGTATGAAGGATCATGAAGGTCAAACACTAGGTGTGTTTACAAGTTGAAAAAATAAAGAAGTGTTTTGTATGATGGATAAAAACAAAGTGACAGGTGCACACAATCACACACAGGATACAAACAGGGTCATGACCTATATACAGTAGAGAGGTGTGGTCAAAGAGAAACTACTATAGGTGAGGCTCCAGGAAAAGGTGTAGTTAAAGTTGGGGTTTGAGTTTAAGAGAAATAGAAGTCTGTGATGATGTCTTATCAAGCCTTCTATGTGGGGATCTTTGCAGGTCTACACAACAACAGGGCACTTCAGTAGTGTACCTGCGCTGTCTCCATCAGGAGGTGACAGACTGAAAGAGTTAGAGAAGCTACTGACAGGCCAGTCACAGCTGGTGGAGCCATTCTCAAGTGGAGAAGCTGGGGATGTGACTATGGAGTAACAATAATAGGGCACCATAAAGAGAAAAAAAAAATAGATGATTTCATAAACTGACTAATCTGGTTTCATGCAACATGCCAGGCTATTTTATTGTCGTACCCCCATTCCTGTCCCGTAAAAGGTATCGATTGACGTCATGAATGTTAGTGTTGATGGTGGGACCAGTTGAGACACTGCCGGGAGTCATGTTGGGGTCATTCTCAGGGTCAATATTCTGAAGGCCCTTCCATGGCACGCCTGGGCAGAACTCTGGAAAATAAAAACACTCATGTTATAATATTAAAAACAGAATACAATTTGACCAAGCAAGCTTATAAAAAGCAGATTTAAAGGTCATATCTGAGAAAAGTGGAGTGGAGACTGTGACTGGCCTTGCAAACAGTATCAGTGACAGCAAGATAGGAAAATTCTAAAGACAAGCAATGACAAAAGTGAAAACAAATATTAAATTCATAGAACAGTGTGTGATTTGGAAGACCACGAAATGTAAACATTATTTGATGATTTGAGTTGATGAGTTGATTTAAAGAATAAAGAGGTTTACATGTGTGAGTATGGCCAACACAGTCAGAATTCAACTGTAAGAGGTATGTTCTCACCTGGAGGCCAGTTAATGTTGTTGCCATTAGAAATCTTTTCGTTGGGGCTCTTGCCCTGGCCCCAGCTATCTGGAGTGACCAGGGGGCTGGAGGGAGCCTCAGTCGAGGACATTAGGTTATAAGGGCTGTAGGAGTCCTCCAGCTGAGGGGCTTTCCCAGGAGGGCCCAGAGTAGAGGCAGCAGTTATGGCACCTTCAACAAAATATCAAAATAAGTTTAATGCACTTATATATCTAAGATTCTCATTGTATTCTTTAAGCATTGCAGTGATAAACTGACTAAGTACTTACTTTCATTTAAAATATACTAAAATATATGTATATATGGTTAAATATATATATCTACATTCCTCCAACTATGGTCATTGCCGGCCATCATCTTGTTCCACATACACCATTTCATGACTTTCAACATGTTTAATGAATTCACCGTGTTTATTGAGGTTGCTGTCCATATTAGTGGCATTGCCGGATAGGTTATCCATGGCATTGGAGTGTGTCCACTGGGACAGACGAGACTGAGGCTGAGGGGGCTCCTTCAGGGACAGGCCCCCCACCTCCATGCAGTTTACATTCATGTTCGGATTCAGTCCAGCTGCACAGAAACAGTAAGATACAGAGGGGAAACAGAAGTTTAAAACAATGTATTGAAAATGTGGTATATTTAAGTCATTCAAGTACTACAAATGTGATTCCCACGTTCCCCCACTTACTGAGAGGATAGGTGTTGTAGGCGTTGGGAGAAGACGGAGGCTCTTTGGTGTGCAGTGTGTCGGCGAGGCCTGGGGCCTGGTGGGAGCCAGAGAAAGGGTCCAGAGATGATTTGCTGGGACCTCCAGGAGGGCCTGGGGGGTGCAGGCCAGCAGAGGAGGAAGAGTTGGAGGAATGAGAAGGAAGCTGCTGCTGCTGCTTCATCAGCAGCGCCTGGTACAGCTGACGCTGGTGCTGCTGGATCTGCTGCTGCATGTTGGTGATTGTACGTGCAACCTGCAAAAGAAGGACTACTTTAGATGGGAACATACACAGCGTGAATCTCTAGTAATTTGGTGGAAAAACACACAGAAAGTCTCAAGTCTCAAGGCACTCTGACAAAGTATGCCCAAAATAATACTTGTGTTTCAGCTGAAAGCTACATAATTTTAGATGTATTTTTAGACGCCAGTATTCTCTTATTTATAACATGGTCACATAAAATCAGTAACTGTGTGATAAAAAGACAGTATTACTGAATAAGTTTAGTTACATAGTGATAATGTCAGTGGGTTTAATTCATGATGATGTTATTACAGTAAATTGTTACATTTATATAGTGTTTCTCCGCCTTCAAGGCATTCAAGCATTTTACATCAAAGAACCGCTCACTCACCCATCTACACACACGTTCATACACCAGTGTACACAGACACTGCCCCATACCGGACATGTACTCTCACAAAATCGCAAAAACAGTTTGGTATTATGTGCAGACTCACTTGCTGCTCTTGTTGTCTAATAGGGCCAGAAACATTGCGTTGTGCCTGCATCATCTGCTGCTGGATTTGTAAACGCTGGTATGCCTGATAAGAGAGAATTAATTTGATGTAATCAGATAATAAAAAGTGAATATGTAACTTTTTTCATATGTTACTGCCTACTTAAACACGCTTGCTCACCATTTGCAGTTGCTGAAGTTGGTATAGCAGGGTCATTTGTTGAGGATTTATTGGTGAGGTTAAAAGTGCAGGATTCAGACCAATGTTTTTTGCTGCAAACTGCAAGAGCTGTGCTTGGACCTGGAGGGGAAATGCGTTGGCAATATGAAGAAAAGTTTCAGCAAAATGTGAGTTAAATGTAACAGTGCTTCTGGCAAGGTAATTAAAAACTGAAGTTCCATGTAAAAACAAACATACAAAACAAACTGCAAAGTATACAATTTAGACCCCAGGCTACTTTTCTCAATGAAATGCATGCCCCTAATGTTTGACCTTCTCCTTGGTGTCTGTATGTATGTGTAAATACGTATGTATGTTTCTATATTTGTGTGTGTGTTTATGTGTATTTACGTGTATATGTATGTGTGTGTGTGTGTATACGTGTGTACCTGAGGGGAGAGAAACTGAGGCACTTGAGCACGTAGACTCGGCTGGGAGGAGCTGAGAGGTGGCACTGGTGGCTGTGGAGGCTGCTGCTGCATGGCCCGGGTTTGTGCTGCTCCACTGCTGCCAAACATTCCACTTGGTATCTGAAATATGGTCATAGAAAGGTTTAAAAAATGGCCCCCACTATTCATTTGTGTAGTGATAAATATATTCAACTGAAATTAAACTTTACTACAAAAAGTCCTAAATGTATTTTAATAGGCAACACCTCTTACATAGGTTAGTTTCCTTGGCTGTAGCTGCATCTGGGGCTTATGTCCCATAGAATGCATTGTAACAATGTACCCTAAATCAACAAAATTTTAACTAAATTTTAAAATTATACACATAAAGGCCGAACCTGAATATAAGCCACAGGTGTCCACGTCTTCAAGAATGTTTTCAGGTACGGGCCATTTGCTTTTATTACCTCTGAAAGCTTTTGTTGTCTTTTTGCACTGAGTCAGTTCGTCACACTGTCATTGCCAAAATCTCATCATCAACTCACTGATGTCGATCTCACGTGCAACAGCTCTATTTCCCTCTTCAACAGCCAGATCAATTGCGTTTAATTTAAAAGCTGCATCATCTGCATTTCTTTGCATATTTTCAATAAGGAGGGTGTGTGCATGAAATAAAACTAAAAATAACTAAAAAAACACAATCAAACTAGTGTCTTCCTCGGCACATCACCCCTGTCTCTCCCTGCGCTCTACTGCATATCTCTCCTGCAAAAAGAGCCATTGTCCTGTCTGTCATGTCAATGTCTTGTAGGATTTCAGCAGATTTTAGGCTAGTTGCATCTATCAGGTATGAGTGACAAGTGAGTATGTCCGGCTACTGAAGTTTGAGACATTTACACACTCATCTGCATTTCATGTATACGAGAAAGACGTATCCCCTCACTGGTGTTAATTTAGCATCATAACTTATTTTATCACACACCGAACTGTTTGAGTGTTCTGACAACATCACTAGCTAACGCTGCAACTTCATGTTAACTCTAAATCCATGTGTTAACCGCACACAGAGTGGGGCTTTTTGCACTCAGACTGTACATGCATCCACTGTGCTGCCAAACAAATAATTTGTCCATATATTCGCCACATCATTGTATAACCCACAGGGTTCAAAGTGTGAGAAAAAAGTAGCAACTTATAGTCTGGAAATTATGGTAAATTCAATAGGTACTTCAGGCAATGTGAAACAACCAACCAATAAAAAGGGCTAGCTGTGGATTACAGGTGGCAGATGTATATACTTTCTTACTTTCCAAGGAAAAAATATAATATGTACTTCATTGCCGATAATGGCAAAATTAAATTAACTAATAATTGAGTAACGCTGTAGCTTTATCACCTGTCTGTTGTTCAAGTTTTGCATTGCCAGCCCTGGGCCGCCCTGTCCCAGACCCTGCCCTGGAAGGCTACTGTTGGCCAGAGGGAGCTTCAGGCCAGGGGAAGGCAGAAATGGTGATGAAGGAGAATCATCTGACAGAACACCATCCTGCAAAGGTAAACGGTTAAAAACTGTTTTTGTGTTTTCTATCTTTTAGTTTTAATTTAGTACTGTCACCTTGTCAAGAAAGGTAGTACGATCAGAGGGGTCTTTGGAGAGTATAGAGGGTCGGCATAGCAGGGGTTTGTTCATGCCATTACTATAATCGGACAGGCCCATGCCTCTCTTGTCCAGGTCTGTCTTTTTCTCCAACAGGGCACCTGGGAAAGTACAAAATATCATCAGGCGTTACTTGGAAAGTTAAAAAGGTTATGGGTTTTGTTCTATAAACATGTCAGAGACTTACTCATTGCCTGGTCAAGGTTCATATTGTTGCTTTTTAATGCTTCTTCAGCGGGATCTCTCTGTAATCAAAACATAGTGCATGGGAGTTTTTTGTAATCAAACAACAGTCTATGTAAACATTTTCAGTTTCTGTACCGGAAAGCCCATGTCAGTCAGCTGTTTGATCAGACGATTCATGATCCAAGCTTCATCAGGCTTGTTACCCATCTTGCCCTAAAATCATTGCAATAAAAGGTTAATTCAATAATTCTGTATTTTGTCTCTAATATGAAGTTTCATTTTCTTCTGACCTTGTTTGGACCCTTTTTGCCCCACGAGTTGCAAGAAGAATTGCTCTCCTGGGATGTAGGACTGTTCCACATGTCCCCCTCTTCTGTGTCCCATTGGCTGGTTGACATACTCATTTCCTCTCCTCCATTTCCCCAGCCATCTTGCATAGGTTTAGGGCCTAAGAGAAAAAAAAAATACTTATTGTTATTAATTTGTCACAAACATTGTCATAATTCAATTCCATAAAAGTTTAGAACTTGTTCATTGTTAAAGCTTTTGTAACATTCTTTTGTGTTCAATTTCTCGCCACTTGGTGTCACTGTTACTATTTGAAAAAGTGGAGCAAAGTGGAGGTGTTACAATTTGATAAAGTGAAGATTTTCTAAAAATTCATACATTTTAAATTATCAAAGAAATTCTTCTCTTCTTACATTTGTCATTTAAGGTTCAAGTGAGCATTTCTCATTCCTATATTATAAGCATCATAAGGCATGAACATATATCCATTTTACCTGATTTGCAGGGGGCAGAGCCAGGGGGCCCGTTGGCCCTGCCATAGGACTCATGTCCACCATCTCCCCAGCCTCCGACTCCTCCTGGTGGCTTTCCCCAGGCAGAGGTGCCATTGTCTACAGCAGAAGTTGGCGCTGCCGGCTCCCCCCAGGCAGGCTCTGACTTGGGCTGGACATTAGGAATCTCTCCCCATCCTGAGGAAAAATTGTATCAAAAAATCTTCATAAGGTTCATATAACACTAGATGCTGCATATCAGTGTCCTTTTATGCTTCAAATGGGCGATTTGCGTCATTGCTGCACTGAAGAAAAACAGCAATCATTCAACTGTTTGAATAAGGAACAAATTGTATGTAGAGCTTTCACTTGTAACAGCACACAAAAGGAGAAAACACTAATCTAGTGAAATTAAAGGACTAAATTAAATCAAACATCTGCATGTCTAATACATATATATCTAAATTTTAAATCCATTACCTGGGTTGGAGATAGGTGGTCTTTGGGGGCCCGCTCCTGGATGAGAGGCCCCATTGTTGGGCGAGCCGTTGTTTCCATGGTGCTGGAGGTGAGTTGGGGGTGGACCATGATGAGGGTGATGGTGCATATGGTGACTGTGATGGTGACTGCTGTTTCCCACAGTGTGGTTGTTATTATTGGGTAGAATTATTCCACCATTCTTACTGGGTGGTGGTCCACTGTTTCCTGGGTTGCCACTGGGATTGTTGCGATCCCACATGTTGACAGTCTTGTTATACGTGTTGGGATCACCCCATGTGGACGTTCCATCATCAATCTCCATCTTCCTTCGAATGGAGGGAGGAGAAGGCTCTTCCCAGCCAGTTGGCTCCATGCCCTGATCCACTTTATTGGCATTACTCCAGTTAGAGCTGTTCTGCTTCACAGAACTGGGACCACCCCAGGAACCAATGCTACCACCTCCTCCACTGCCTGTGCTGCTACTGCTGCTCTCCTGAGGTTTGGAGGAGCCCCAGCCTCCCTGAACCGGGCCATTGGTACGTGATGTATCCCCCCAACTATTATTCACTGGTGGAGCTTGTTTGCCCCAGCCACCACCTCGATTTCCTGCTCGAGGGCTCTCCTTCCACCCAGAACTTCCCCCATTGCCACCCTCTCCCTCCCACATGCTACTGGAGTTCCCATTGTTCTTGCCCTCTGGCTCTCCCCATTCCCCTGTGCTGGAGCCATTTAAGCTCCCGTTACCATTTCCCCACCCATGGCCGCTTGAGGAACCCTCAGTCCAAGTAGTTGGTTGACTTTTTGTCATACCATCATCCCAACTGGGTGACTTGTCCTCAGACCCCCAAGAAGAAGAGCCTCCACTTTTAGAACCACTGGCAGGCATAGGATCTCCCCACCCACTGGTAGTGCCATTTTGGGCTTTGGACTGTGGAGGATCACTCCACTCTGATCCACTCTGCATTGGCTGAGGACCTCCCCAGTTTGAAGATACTGACACGTCACTGTCGTTTTTCCCTCCAGATCCTGGCCTTGGACCAGGCCCAATGTTGGTGATTACATTTCCACCACATGTGGGAGAGTTTGCGTGATTAGAGCCAGAGCTGCCTAAGGTTTCTGAACTGCTGCAACTTTTCGAGTCATCTGAGCTGACTTCTTCCATCTCCCACACAGTGTGCTGTCGAATGGGGGTCTGTCCCCAGCCAGTATTACTCAAAACCCGGGGGTCAAGATCTTGTCGTGGAAGTACAGGAGCAATTTCCATGCTGTAGGACCTATCTCTCCGGCGAGATCGCCCCTCACTACTATCTCCGCTGCCCTCACTAGCTGGAGCCGTGCCTGGCTGCTGGCCCCACGAGCTCAGTGGCTGCTCTTGGCCTGAGCCTGAACTTCCAGCATCACCGGAGTCCCAACCTTTGGGTGCATCTCCCCCAGAGGACTTTCCCCAGTCCCCCCATCCACTACCTCCAGTACTCCCTGTCCCACTGCCTTGACGGCCCCAGGCAGAGAGGGCTCCAGATGGGCTGGAGTCCCAACCAGAGTCTTTGGGGGAGTCAGCTGCCTTAGTGTCCCCACTTCCCCATACTGAGCTGCCTGTTGTATCTCCATTGAGCTGGGATGATTCTGTGGGAGACTGGCCACCCCACCCAGTCATCCCGTGGATAGGGCTCATTGGCTCCTGAGTTGGCTGTTGTTGCTTAGTATGGTTTGGTCCGTCAGAATTAAGGTTTGCAGGTTCCATATTAAAAGACAAGCAAGTGTTGGTTGTAGGATGTTGCTGATCCATTTCTTTAGCGCTCATCATGCCAGCCCAGCCTCCACCATTTACATCAGGTGCCCCTACATTTCCATTACTTTTGATACCTGGTGTAAGAGATGAAGAGTTAGACAGCCCATTGGGGGGTGCGTTACTGCCAGTGCCCTCATGACCAAGAACAGGCCAAGCTGAGGGGTTGGCATTAGGATTGAGGTTTAAATTAAAATTGGAGGAACCCCAGTTATTGGCTGCTCCCATTCGACCACCATTCATAGCATCTGGTTTTCCCTCTGAGCCCCATCCCCTACTGGCGCTTAAGGTGCTGGCAGACCCAGGTCCGGTCATCATATTATTGTTTGATTTCAGAGACGGGTAGTGGGTCTGCTGGCTTGCGGCACCTGTGGCCATACTCAGGAAACTACTGCACTCTGTTGTAGTGCCGGCACTGGTGTCGTGGTCAGGACTAGCGGAGCCCACGGGGCATTCTGCTGCAGAAGGGTGACTGGGGTCACTACTGCCTCTGATTGAAGGCCAAGAGTCTGTGTCACTCGCGTCAATAATCACTTTGTCCCAGGTGTTGGCACTGAAGGAGCTGTCAACAGGTGAAGATGCTCCCCAATGAGAGGTCTCATGCTGGGCACCCACGCCGCTCAGTGGGGTATCTGTAGGACAAGAACACATGTGATAAGAACTACAAATACATAAAATATAAGCTATTAAATAGAGGGGGTGGGTGGCAAATGGTTACACTACAGAACACCAGAAACCATGTTTCATGTCTGGTGTGTTTTTTATATAATTTTATGAACAATTTAACTTCTTGGTTGGTTAATAATGACTATCAGATTTGACTAGATGAGATGGTCACATGTGGTACATCTCATAATCCAGCTCATGATCAGCACGCATGGCCATATCCACATGCCCTATACCTTTAGTGCAGTCATTTTGTGTCAGCATTTTCTTACAGTACTTTTTTACCATGTTTTCACACAACAATTGTAACTAATTTACCAACTTTGTATTTGTGTCCTTTCTCTCAAAGCCCTCACAATTTCCCCTCACACTTTAATTCTCCCTCTTGCTCTCCTCTAACCCCCAGTGGTGAGAGGCCCATCCGTCTCCATCGTGGCTTCACTGGCTCAGGCTGTGAAGGGAAGCCCAAGTGGAACGCCGCTCATTTATTGGAATGAAACCAGGACGACTCCTCATCCATCACTCCCTACGCTCTGCTGACCCTACTCCTTCCAACCAACAGCACAATAAAATACATAACAAACCTTGTTCTGCTTGTGAACATGCATGTGTTAGTAGGATGTTCCATACCTGCATACAGTATACACTTGTACCTGAGCCTCTGAATGTGTAACACTTCAAACTCCAGTACATGCATCCAATTCTCTAACATTGGCATGCGTAAAAATGTATGCAAATTAAAGTTATTTTCTATTCTAGTTTTTGAAACCTTGAGAGGCACTGGGCCGAGATAAACAGATATTCTCTCTAATAGATATGCTGTTTTAAAATAAATTATTTGACTTTGACTAGACTATACTATATACCACTAAAGCAATTTTTTTTTTGTTTTTGTTAAGGGTACTAATGGGTGGTGGGCAGTGTAATCTTTGCATATTAACCATACACTTGAAGGCACACAGATATAAACCTAAAAACAGATGCCTTAAAGAACATAAGCAGCCAGGCATTTTATTAAACACAAAGCAGCCCTTCTGAGTGTGATCTAATAATAGGCAATATATACTGTAGAGGGGTAATCAATCAGGTGGAGGCAGCTAATCAATGATCTTATTAATGCTAGTGGGCGAGAGAGGGGAGGCTATCGATTGGGCATGCAAACATCCTACCCGCTCGGCTGCTCTCCTGTAATGGGATTGAAAACTAATAAGAATTGTTACTGCTGTTTTTTTTTCTTTTCACTTTGCAGATCCACTAAGCTCTAAAAACAATACAGCAGAAGTGTGTTTTTATCTCATCTATCTATCTCAAAAGACTCATCCAGAAACATCTGCTAGGCCTGACATGGTAACAAATTTTGAAGTGTGATATGATGATAAACAATAATACTGACAACAAACCATAAAGCAGAATTTTCCAGAAAAATATGTTTAAAATATATTAGCTGTACGAGCTACAATACACAACAAATGAAACACTTACTAGCTACTTTATGTCTATAATGAGTAATATAAAGTTATTTATTCAACCCTCTACAGCTCAACTCTTAGCACAGTGCAGACAAATAATAAAAATTTTCCCTTTAGTACAAAGAAAAAGTACCACGATAGATATTGACCTCCAAAAATGTTTCTTCCATCTGTCATGTACTGAATGATAAGTCGAGATGGTAATTGTCGTGACAGGTCTAATGTGTGCAGTAGGTGATGAATAGGTAGAGCGAAATAAACATCAAGCCAGATTTGTTTTTAAGGACACATACAGGGAGAAGTGGATATGTAGCTTTAAGATACTACTTAACATGCCACAGAGTTTCTCAGTGCAATTTTTGCCACAACACTTATCTCCAGTCCCCAGGCAGCCTTATCGCACAGGGTCGTCAGACTGATGGCACACACACCAATACACAGTCTACTTCTCTTTGTAATAGACTGCTCATACTAAATAGAACCACAAAAGGTCTCAGAAAGTACATATGGTGCCTGGTAAAAACTGTGCTGAAAACAGGACTAGAAATTTGAGATCAGTCGATGTTTTTTTCCATAGTTGATGAAGATTGCTTCAAATCCAGAAAAGCAATGGTGGATAAGTGCAGATGATTTTTTTGGCTGATATGTGAGGCCGATTTTGATTATTTTCCCACAAATGTAATTTGCATTGACTAGAATACTCATACACAACCTTGTTTTACTACAAACTGGATAAAAGGGCATTGTAGTTAAGTGTTCACACAAAGGTTTATACATATCTTTTGGGAAGTTGGTTGACCCAAACAAAATATCGGCGAGTGCTGGAGATTTAAGGCCAATCAAAATCTGTCCATCACTACTAAAAATGCAAAGATACAGCTTAATATAATACTAATACTTTGAGGGGGTTTGAGTGTCACTGAGAGTATTGTTTCAAAACATGGCTTCCACATGGAGACTGCAATAATGGAAATGGAAAAGGAAGAAAGAAAAAATTGTAGCATCCAATATTCCATAAAGGTGCCTGTATTAAAGGAGCATTGAGGATGGGCATGAGCTCCTAATTATTAGAGTAGCTGCCATCACAGAAGTGGGCAAGTAGCCAAGAATTAAATGGCTCCCCTCCCCTTTGAATCAGATGAAAGGCAGAAAGAGGGAGAGGGCATTTGGGAGGGAGGGGAGAGAGGGGGCAGTTTGAGGGGGTTGGGCTGGCATTTGCAATGAAAAGTGACACACAAGGAGTCATGCTGTCAAAAGAGAAAAGATTTTCTATTCAATCTATGAAATACATGCATACTCCCAAGTCATTATATTTATATTCACTCTCCAAATTATAGTCTCGCTGTTGACTTTGGAAGGAACCATTACATTTACTTAGATCAAAAGCAGCTGCACTTGTTTTTCTAAAAGTGCGTTGGGGAAAAAAAAAGATAGGACAGCCACGAGAGGGTTTAAAATCTCATTGTCCATGCCTGTTTACCTGGTGCACACAGGGATAGAGAAGAGAATGGAGTGTCCCCCTGGTTTCTCTGACAGAGCTTGGATTAATGAAGCCACTAGGGGCCCCTCTCAGTTCTCAGTGAGGAGCGCATGGGGCAATCCTCACCTCTCCTGCTTCATTAAGACCACAGAGAAGTCATTATGTGGTGATTTTCAAACACAAATGTCCACGCTTTAAGTGGTCCTTAGTTCTACATCTTAAAGCATGAAAAATTTAACCTACAGAAAATGTTTGAAATAGGATGGCTAAACGCTCTAATTCCTGCCACAGGCAATATTCACTTTCATTACAAGAGAATCTCAAAGAATATTAACTGTTCATTTATCCAAGCAATTGTGATGATAGTGTACTGGTGGTAATATGTGAGAGGCATTGATAGGCCTGTCAGGATCACACATTTTGAAGCATGATATATTGCTACAGAGATATACTGCAATAATACTGAAACTACTTTATGCCACTATCACAAAGCAGGATAATTCCAGTTAACACATTTTTAAATAGGCTACATCAATAAAAAGCCTGAGCTGCACCAAACAAAATGGCAGAATTACATAATGATTACAATAATTTACAGTAATTTTTTCTAGTCTCTTTTTTCTAATCTTACTGTATTACATAAAAATCTCCCCACTATTGCAAAGAAAAAGATAAATATTGAGCCCCAAAATATATTGTTCCAGCTTTCATGTATTGAACAATAAGCCAATATTGTAATTATCGTGACAGGCCTAGGCACTGTGCTATGCCTATGAAAGGTTTTCAAAAATATTACGGATAATAAATATTGATTATGAATAAATGCTTCAATGTGAGGGTATAAACAATATTCAAGTTCAAGGTAAATGATTTTTAATGACTTTGACTCCCCTTTAACAATGTCACAATGACAGAGAATCCATTCAAAGATTCCTGTGAAACTGAAAATATATTGCATGGCCTAATTTATTTTTTAAGTTGATGCATTTCTAGCAAATTAAATTATACACACAGGTAGAGCTATAATGGAAAACTATATTTGTCAAGACATAATTAATGTGTTTATCAAAAGTATGTAAATGAAAGGCATAATCTAACTGCTGTCTGGCTGAATCTCTGGCTGAGTGACTGGCAAGCAGCTGTTGGGCTGAAGTTCCCACACTCTTAAGGGACCCCCACCACAGCACCTGCTCTGGGAGTCAGTCTGGACGCCTGCTGCTGCAGACTTTTTAATGGCCTCCGTCATCTGGAGGGATGGGGGCCGAAGCAGAGGAGCGTCTGCATTAGGGGCAACTGTGTCAGAGCAAAGGTGGGAGTGGTGTACCCTAAATCATCTGAAGGTTTTCAATACTTAAAAAAAATAAATCAGAAAATGTATTCAAATAAACTATGAACCAGTTGAACTTGGCTCCACAGAACGAGATTTGTCACACTACTAGACTCAGACAAACTTTATTGATCCACAAGGGAAATTATTTCATCTTTATTTAATTATCATCAAAAACAATTAACAATATCTTTCCCTACTTTCACTTCTTCATGGCATAAACCCCCAGGCAATCAAATAAGTGAAAGCAAAAAATTATAACCTGCACCATGAGTAGCATTATTCCTAATAGCGACCAGCTAACAACAACCTACCGCCTATTCATAAACAACTGAATGTGTGTACATATTAAATGTTTTAACTTTGTCAGTTGAATTGGAGGCAGCCACTTGGACACAGATCAGAGGGGACACAACTAGGTCACACTGCTTCTCCTATGTTGCCTCACCATCACGGCACATGTGCTTTATATTTGCACAAGTACAAATGTGCAGAGTAGCTGAGCGAGTAGTGACAGAGATAACTGCCTGGGGCACAGCAACCTCAACAGTGAGGTTAGAGATTGTCCTTAAAAGAGTTCATGCTTCATCTAAAGTTATGTGAAAGCTGAACGAAAGAGGAAAATTTCATTCACACAACTTAGAAACAATATGTTATAGCAGTGGGTTTAAACAGTGTCCACGTTCTAAATTATTTATGTCAAAGTAATAGCAAATGCAGGGTCACCAGCTTGGGGCTATTAGCCGATCAGACAGGAACAAACAGACTGCAGATAGGAAACCCTGGGGACAGGCTGAGGAGAGAGGGAGGAGCTTATACTTTGCCACAGGCTATAATGTACTGAGAAGCCTTTGGGAAATACTGAGCAAAGCAAAGGCCAAAAAGGACAACCACTGCTGAGACTGGACCATCATAAGGACATTATAGGTTAATACACTCCAGCCTGGGAGCTAAATAGTCCGTAACCCTGAAGAGGATTTTACTCAGAAATGCCCCGAAGGCCCCACACACCCAGTAAGAAACATTTAGAGCTATGGTACTGGTGACATGATTATGCATAATTAGAATAAAAATATGAACATGAGCATATTTATCACATAACTCTGTGCAAGATGGCAGAATTGCCATGGAAAAATTGCTAACTTACAAGTATTTCTTTAACAAAGATTGTAGTTTTCAAAGTGTATAATTTCACTGTAAAGAATGAAGAGGTGTTCATTTACAGTTTTCTGATAAGTCTAACATGGTGTATTCACACTGCACCAGTGTCTATAATATGGCACCATTAGGAGTGATAGTGACATCTTTGTGTTTTTGCACATTATCAAACAGATGGTTCAAAAAGCTGTTTAGAACAGAACACTATCCTCTGATACAAGAATATCACACAATCTTGGAAGGCGCTGACAAATGCCAAAGAAAGGAAATGTACTTGCTACAGTGTGATGAAAACCCTACCTCACTGCTATGTTAATAATTAATCAAGGTGAAGACAAATAAACTGGGATTGTACTGAGTACAATGAGCACCCCCAGGCAGACTCAGCGTCAGTGATCTGGGAACACAAGTGAGTTCATTAAAAGGCTACCGCTGGCAACGCAGGTCTGCTGCGTGTGCAACTGAATGTTCAGGCTAATAAGTGGACTGACTGTGGACGCTTTGTGTAACCTAAACGAAATTCAAAAACATACTGAAAACATGCGTAAGACCAAGACAGCAGAAAACATCACTCAATATGGCATTTTTGTTCTATTTCAAACAAACCTGTGAGCCTCTTGCCCGCGGTGGTGGTGGCAGAGTTGATACTGCTGGTAGCAGTGGTAGAATACGTTGAGGAAGAGGGGAGCGTGAGCACACTCAGAGCTCCGGGAGGCAGAGGCTGCCCTCTCTTCAGTAGCTGCTTCTGCTCCTGTTGGCGAAAGCGCGGGGGCACCTCTCTGGGCGGGTAGCGAGCACTGACAGAGGACAACTGGCACTGCGGCGAAGGAGAGGTCTGATTCTGGAGCTGGCCAATGGACAAGGCAGACTTGCCATTGCCGAGAGGAGGAGACGAGGAGCGGGTCGCAGGGCTGGCTGGGCGGAGATGGTGGCGGGGTAAACCAGGACTGGTTTTAGTAGAAGCAGGCTCTAGCACTGGAGGAACAAAGAACCACAGACACAGGGAGCAAGAGGTTAGTTTCTGTGTTAGCAACATTCACACAATTTATGCTCATCTTCAGGCATAAAGTAAGGTCATTTTGGTACAAACGTTGGTACAAAGGAACATGAGTCAATAAACCAAGTAAAAACAAATGTGCTATTCAGTACATAGTTATAGAGATGTATGGAGGTCAAGAAATACAACTGACAGTGCTTCCACTAAGGCTTCACTAGAACACACGGAAAAATGTGAAATTTACTTTGAACGGGAGACAAAGATATTAAAATACTGATAGAATATTGGACCAGGCAGCCAACTAAATGGGTTGCCTGTTGCTGCAATTACTGCAATCACCAAAAGTGAAATTTGGCCATGTTAAAAAATAAATGAGCCTTTCATGGTCTATCTCAAACAGTAGGAAGTGTTACAAATACAAGTTCATAAAATTAAAAGTAAGCTTTAATTAAATGACTAACACCTGCTCCAGTGTTGGTGAGGCACAGGTGGAGATAGAGAAGTGATTGACATCAAATGACACTTAGTGTGCGTCGCCCTATCTAGAGTGTTGTTGAAAATGATGTTACCAGCTCTGACTGTACAGTGTCCACACACCTCCTCTCTTCATTACACACAGGAGGCTGCTGCTTTGGCCCTGCTCTGACCCTTTACCCTGAGGTTCCTTTAGACTTGCGAGCCATCTAATTAGGTGTTCTTCTCAAATCTGCTGGCCAAGACCTGAAAATCTTACAGCTAAACAGATTGGCTAAACCATCATACAGACCTAGACAGAAAGGCCATATGAAAAGTTCACTGCAGTCCCTATTGACCTGATCCCTAACCCTAACCTGTGACACTAGTGCAAGAGGACCAGACAAGGACAGTATAAGAATAGAAGCTCAAAAAGGTGAACTATAGTTGATAGAAATTATTTTGTCCATGAGTCGGCAGTTTGGAGTGAACTATGCTCCAATGCTGCAGTGCTGGCAATTAGCCACATACTGAGGTGACACAAACAGCCTGATAAATTCAGAGCACACAGTTGTTTGCGGTGCCTGCCAAGAAGCGATTTTCTAAGAACATGGCTAAAAACAGAAAACAGGGCTTCTCAGTGAGCAACCCATTCAAATGTAGAATATAATAACTATGAGATATTTTATTTTTTATACAAATATACCCTTTTTCTGAAATGAAATATACATTGAAAAAAAACAGAGCGGCTCTTTGATGTTACCAAACAAATACAGAGAAGGAACAGGAGAAAAAGCTCTGGACTCTCTCCACCAGGATCACACTGGTGTTTCACTGCTGACGCACATCTTTGATTAAACCCCGCCTGACACTGCATCGACCAATCACGCGGCACAATGGTGAAGACATACTGCCCTTCCCCCTCCCCTCATTGCACTACCATCCACCCCCTCTTTTTGGGCTGCTTATAGTCCCACTGTTCTGCTGCTTGCAAGGTTTCCCTCTGAATGTGTTGTTATATAGGTTATCCTTTCTCAAGGTCTCTCTAGATCAATCATATCCTGCGCTGTGTTTGGTATCTGTCATTTCATATTGCAATCTGTCTTCTATCAGCACATCTTTTATAACACCCTGTGTTAGCTGCACTATTGGTTTGGGCTTTCCTGTGCTGCCTTCACCTTCTGATGAAATTAGGTTTGAAAGCCAGCCATAGATCTTTCAGATTGAGCCCCTGGGATATGTGCAAACTAGAATTAAAACTGGACGTGTAAAAAGTGTATTATAATCTTGGTCTACTCACCAAGTTGAAACATAGACTGAAGTTTTTGTTGATTTGATGTCCACATAAAGCCCATAAAAGGAACCAAATTAGTTAAAAGTGTTAATGTAACTAGAATTAGCTGGATTAAGTGTCTGTGTAATTTTAGCAGTAATCAACAATGCTCAACAATCAACAATACTCCTCATTTTCATCAAGAGTTCTGTTATCTTCCTTCTTTCTCTAGTCTCAGGTGTCCCATATTGAGGTGCAACAGATGTAAACACTCCTTTATGCCTGCAGCTAGTTTCATCTTAAACACTGATCAGGGGAGGAATCTACTTTCTTTTGAATGATGGTCATACTCTGCCTTGTTAACCTGCTATGTTGATAGTATTTATGTACAGTGTTTGAGGTATCCTGTGGTGAATGTTTTTTTTTTTAATGTGAATGTCTTTTCCGCTTTGGTGCAAAATCAATTAGATCATTGGCGATACAAATGAAGTGAAGTTGAAGTTGAAGAAGGACATAAGTGATTATGAATACTGTGTTGGAACGAGACAGCAGAAATGTCATGGACTATACTGAAAGTGTGAAAGGGCCTTTTATGTTTGAATGGCTTTTCAGTTTGAGATTAATAAGGAGTTTCGAAGTGTCATTTAACATTTTCAAGGTTTTATAGAAAATATGAAATTGTATTCAAAGGTAATAAATCCATCTTCAAGTAGGAGTTATGAAGGGCAAAAACGCACTATTACAATGTAAACATCTTAAAATGTAATCATTTGGAGCTACTGTGTTCTTGCCTTGAAAGCTAAAATTGAAAATAGGGCACACTCTGGACTATCCATCTCTAAAAGAAGGCTGAAAAGAGAAGCCAATTAAATGAGTATTTCCAACAAACGCAATGAACATTTCATTAAATCCTCCAGCTCTCTACAACCTCGCACCAAACTTTTAATTACAGCCCTTCTTCACACTAAATGGTTAATTACACCCAATGAAAATGAGCAGTGAAAAAGCAATAGCTGAAGAATGGAAACCCAAGCACGCATAGATGAAGGCGAGCGCATACAGTGCAAAGGGACTCAGACATAGGGGTTGGAAATGCACAATACTGTGAGCACTGTGAGAGATGGGGGTAGTACATCTCTAATTGGTTCCTGGAGCCTGCCTAGTGCCAGGCAGCGAAAGTTCCCACACCTCCGTTGTCTATTGTCTGCCTCCAATTTAATATGCAGTCGTGTTTATAGAAGGGGGAGGATAGGCAAAGGATAAAAATGCATGTCTGGACTACAAGAAAACCTCAATGCTTTCTGAGATATGTCCAAGAACAATCCTGTGAACAAAATGAACACAGCAATAAAAAATGAGCAAATGGCCATGGCATGATGTGTAAGGGGAGTCTTAAGTCACAAAGGCCAAGGTGATGCCTTTGACTTCTCTGCATATGGGAGGGTCAAGTGGTCGCTGCTTTACGTGCTACCATCTGTCCTTCTCGAGGAAAACACTCCCCTCCCTTGCCTTACACACACAAAATAAAGCCTCCCCTCACCCCTCCCCGTTGCTATAGAGACTGACAGTTGCCCACCGCACCTCCACATTTGCCTCCTGTGACCCCTGCGCCTCAAGTGACCTCTCCCATAGTAGACCTCCCTCTCTATCCGCACTTACTAATTAGTGCCCCCAGCCCCGTCACCCCATGCCAGCCTTTCTTTTTCACTCCAAATTCTCCATGTTAATCTTAGCGATACCTCCTCCACTGTCTATTAGGATTACGACAGCCCAAGAAGCTGTGAGCTCTAATGGCTGTTAACACTGTGGGTATAGCGCTTTAACAGGATCACTGCGCACCTACATTCAAGGTCCTGCCTGGGGCCACCTATCGCCTGAGGATATAATGCTTTTGATTTCAACATGCTAGTAGAAAGCCTGACATTTTAAAGCCTTAAAATCATATGATCATATTACAACCGTGTTTCATTTTAAAAAACTATACATTTTTGTTGCATACTTCTCATTTATATTAACTTGATTGGTGGTATCTGAACAACACTTGAAATTAAGTACAAATGTATTTAAGGATTCTCAGCCCTCACCATCATGCTGGAGGTATGAGTATTTTCTCATGTTTCTCCATTTGCAATCTGTCAGCCATCTCAATCTATAAATAAATCTGTCTACATGCACATCACAAAATGAAAATTTATACATGTTCTGCCCTACTGACATTTTGTTATGGCAACAGTAAAAATGGATTTTATTGTTTCTTGTTCCACACACCTCTATCAATTTTTGGTATATTTTATATTTAAAGAGAGACTAAATCAGCTTGGAGGAAAGAGCCTATAAAAGAACAGGGTACCGGAGCACAGCCTATATGTGCAATCTTTAACATGTCAGGCCTTTACAATCTTATGATCAATGCCATACACCTCACAATTACAGCAGAGACTGAACCATCATTTATACGAGTGGAGCTCCGCCCATTAATCTACCCCATATTTTGATTTATTTGAACTCAACTTGCAGTGACGATGGAGGAGGGGCATGGGGTAGCAAATGAGCTCTCCAGCCCAGACGCCTCTGTGTGTGTGACTAAGACCATACAAAAAGAGAATGCAGAGGAAAGCTTTGTTCAAGTTTATGCATTCCTTATGTTGCCTCTCTCCATCTGTCACCCGCTCACACACTTGACACAGGCTGGATGGAGGGATGGGGTAGAGGGAAAAAACAATTATGCCGCATGTCATAAATCCACACGCAGTAATTCACAGGCTATTCACTGGTAATTCATTGAGTGTTTGTAAATGTGGTTAACACAAGAGAGAAGCAGCCCCAATGCTAAAGTAAATTAGCCTCTAATTACTGCAGATTGCGATTCATGAAATTCGCTTTCTAAAGTGTTGACACAATTAATAGCATGTGAAATTGCAAATTAATTCAATGCGGAATTGTACGCCATGCTCCTGTTTATGTGCGTCTCGTGCCTCTTTGAAAAATACAATGCTGTTATCTCTGCGGTGACACTGTGAAAATGCATTTTACCCATTTTGCAGATGTGGAGTGTGCGGTGAGAAGCTTTGTTTTTAAAGCTACAAAGTGAATGATCTAGAAAACTTAAGACTACAGATTAGTTTATGACTACTGAATTTGGCAAAGTAATGTTAAATTACGTGTGTGTTTAAATCAGAGGGCAAGGAACTGCATCTGTGTGCAATATTATCATAAGCAAAACTCCAGATATGTGCCTATTTACCAAAGACTAATAATCAAGGTCCTACAATTACTTCAAAAACAAGATTATACATTTATTATTAGGTTAAAATTTGGTTTTATTTGGCTTCTATAGATTCTGACATTTTGACAGGAATAAGATGCTATAATATAAATAATAGCATAAATATAATATAAACTCATATATTTGAGTATTATTGTTATTATTGCTATTAGCACAACACTGCACTGCATATGCAAGATAAGTTTACTTTTTACAATGATGATTTTCTTAATGTATGTGTGGTAGCTATAGGCAACAGTAAAGCAGATTCACAATATAATGTTGATGTAAACATACAGAGGCATGCATCTATACATGTTTTTTTAACACTGATGTGCATAGCAGGAAAATGGACTGATTATGATTGAGGCCGCAGCTGAGATGGTGATGAAGCTTGTATGTGGTGGGAAAGAATAATCAGCATCCCTTGGAGCTAATGGGGTCCAGGCTGGAGGGTGGGAGGTCCACTATGAATGTCTGCATGTATGTGTCTACACTGGGGGGAGGCGGGGGTGGGCAGTGGGACAGTGGCTCCTGAAACCCCGTCTTCTATAGAGCTCTATACCTAATGGGGGGCAGAGAAGTTAATTCCACCGCGCCGAAGCTTTATCTCATTTTCATACATATGAACGCACAAGGCCGAGATCGATTACCGCCAACAAATTGAAATGCTTGGGACCGGGCAGGCCTGTAGAGAGGAAAACAGCCAACGTGTGGGGGGTTGGCAGCGTGCATGTGTGTATGTCTATGAAATTCTCAGTGCATAAGAACGGCAGAATTCAGTGATATGGATGAAAAGACACAAATCACTCCTGCATACTGATTTCCTGCATAGACACACATGTGCCCACCTCCATTATTTAGTGTCACGCATGAAAACTCAACTCATTCCAGTTGATGCCGCTTCCCTGGCAGAGATAATGCAGATGGGAGGTTAGAAGCAAACTCGCGGAGGTCCTGATGGCTTACTGAACGATTAGTCCTCAAACGGGCACTCTTTCCTTCTGTATCTTTATCAGTCTGCACATACGCATACACAATCAGTTTCCAATTCCCTGTCTTTTGCTCCCCCTATCTGCCATTAAACATACCATAAAATAAATGCCCATTTCATTAGCCCTCCTCTATATTAGCAGTGTCATTGACTCCCGACAGTCATTCTTGGCACTGGTCTATAGAGCCACTGCTTCATTACTTTCTCACCTCCCTTCACTTTCTTCATATTAGATTTTCATAAACCACTTCCTCATTCTTCTTTCTTCTGACTTGCTTCTGTGCCTCAGTTCTACCCCCGAGCAAGGGCCCCTGCGTTCCACTTGCGACCGTCAGCATTTCCTATGCTACTGCTGCCAAAAGGACTACAAATGACTTGCCTACAGTGATCATGGTAACTGGAGCCCCCATAATGCTCTGGCAACCCACAGCTGATATTAACCTCCAGTGACCACTAGCTCTTCTTAGGCTATTTTAATAACGTCCACACATGAGAACTTGCAAAAACAAATGCAATTCCACTAAAATATAAGAAATGTAAAGCTTGTACTGAAGCCACAAGGAGTTTTTGTACTAGGCCAGTATATAAATTAAAAGGCCAAACTCACTGTTGCCTATTAAAAACAGAATCACCTAATGAAATTGAAAGGTCAAAGTTCAAGGCAAGCTGTTGTGACCTTTGTTAAGGCCCAACAGTTTTGCTCAGGCTAATAATGGGACAGCCTGGACTAGAGTAAAGAGCAGATGGGGAAGCTGGGGAAGTAGATGCAAAGAATACAGTTGTATCCTTTGTAATATTGTTATGATTGTGATGCCTGATATAATGCACTCTGTTTTCAATAAACAATTGATGCATATTCCTTAACAACTTCCTATACAACAAGTTAAACAAGTATATATATATATATATATATATATATATATATATATATATATATATATATATAACACTAACTTTTTACATGTTTATATATATATATATGTTCTATCTATAGATAGATAGATATAAAATGTATGAGAAGTGAAACTAATTGATTTCAAAAATACATCTGCCATAAATATAGTAAAAAGGAAACAGAAATAGGTCAAAAGTGGGTCATGAAAAGAATAATCAGATATAAAATTGGTCCAATTTCACAGGTTGAATTCTCAAAGCAGTTTTACACCATATAATATAGGGCATTTGTGAAATTGGTTTCGATCATTTTTAGAACCAACTTTATCCTACCATAAAAACATGCCAAAAACAGCAATAAGCACACCAATAAGGGGCCACAGCACTATACAATAGTATTATTACC
Source organism: Boleophthalmus pectinirostris (assembly GCF_026225935.1). NCBI lineage: Eukaryota > Metazoa > Chordata > Actinopteri > Gobiiformes > Gobiidae > Boleophthalmus > Boleophthalmus pectinirostris. The sequence goes on along the minus strand of NW_026571190.1, from coordinate 25,797,055 downwards.
ATCAGTGCTTTATCTATTCAAATCTAGTTTAGAGTGGTGTCTATCAGTGCCTTAAATAAACAAAGGCCACACAAGGACAATCGGTCTCTTCTTGTATTTCACTTCTCTCCACTGGTCCATGCCACCCCCGACCACAGCAGAGCCACGGAGCTGCCTGTGCGCCCTCACGCTTCACCACCCAACGCCACGGGTGCAGTGGGCGTCGCTTTGCATCACTCTCTACAGTATTTGAGCTCCCGTGTTGTTGTATAGCTATTACGAGTCTGTGCTGATTCAAGTGGTCCATCTGTGAACGCCTGACAATATGGGTCTATAATGCATACATAATGTGCATATGTATGGCTTTATGGGTCAGTGTTGCTAATCACAGTTGATTAATGCGTATGAGAGGTACAGTGTTTGGAAATGGGGCCAATGAGAGGGTGCACTTCACTTCATTATCACACTCACCTTTGGCTTTCTGGCCAGCAGCCTGCATGGGGAGGAACAAAAACTGTTTCAGCAAGAAATGTCTACAGAAAATACCTAATATTAGATTGGTCAGGGGACTGAAAAGAAAATACTATACAATAAAAAGAAAAAAAAAATCTTAATACCAGATTAAAAACAAGCAAATCTATCTTACAAGTTTAAAAACATTCAGTTGTAAATGTCAACCAAACTCATAACTCTGATGCAGCTAAGTTTGAGAAAAAATACCTTTTTCTGAGTAGTTTCTTTCTTGATCTTTTCTTCTTGTTTTTTCCTTTTCTTTTCTTCCATCAAACGGTTCTCTTACTTCAGTTGCTAGCTTCTTTCAGCTGCAAAGAGAGAGAATACAGACTTAAATAAAAAAGTGAATGAGACTCCCTGTAGATTATATAAAGGTCTTAAAATCTACCCTTGTGAAGAGTCAGGCTTCCAAACCACAGTCACAACAGCACAACACAGTGAATATAAACTTTCAGTCCACTACATTTGAGACATTTACAAGACTGAGCCAAGTGCAATAATGTTTTCTATCATCACTTTCAAATCACAACAGGCACATCTGAGAAAGCCTTCCACATGAGGCCCAAAACCAGAGAAATCCAGCCCCATGTCAGTCATACAAATAGATGGAGATGTATAAAAATGGTTGAAAGACCGCAGGAAACTGCAGGAGTATAAAACGCTATGAGTCTGAAAAGAATGAAAGATAGACACCATAAAGACCAGTGGACTTTGAAATTGTACTCAAAATGGTACAAGCCTATACTACAGTTAACTTAAAGCTACGTAGTATGCATAGTTTAGGGCTGCAGTTAATGATTATTTTGGTAATCAATTAATCTGGTCATTACCATTCAATTAAAAGATTAGTTCAGATTTTCTACTAAAATCTGACTGAAATTATGAATCTAAAATGAAACTTTAATATCTACTACAAAACATGGATTATCATTAACATTAGTTTTACATATTTCTTGTCTTATTTGATCTTATCCTGTCTTATTTTATCTTGTCTTGTCTTATATTATTTTCTTGTCTTATGATGATGTTTGAGTCATAACATAGAATGCTCTTGGTGTAGTCCATTATGGATTGGCTTCATAAACAGTTGGCTTTTTAAAAATAACATTCTTTAAACCTAAGTACATGACTGTCATGTATCCTAGAACTTGTATCACTGTTTAAAACAAAGGCAGATGACTGAATGAAAAAACAGAATGAAACACAACAGCATGTGACAGCAGATTAATAGAAGGCCCGCCCCCCACTGTGCTGCCCACTGATAGAGCGAGCCAGCTGTCAATCATCAAACCAATGAGAAAGGTCCTCACGGCGACTGTTTCATGGCAGCCTAATGTCTGAGTGACAGTTAGTGCACAACAGAGGCTGAGAAAATGAGCTCGGGTTTACAGTGAGATTGCAGAGAGAGAAAGGCAAACCTGGCAACACAGCAGACCGATGGACTGTAGCAGGGCAGTAAAACATAAAACAGAGAATATTGCAATTTTTCATAATTCCATCTGCTTTTATCCTTATTTATTAAATCTTTGTGAGCGTTAAAGTATGAGAGATGGGTTACAATGTCCCATTTTATAAACCAAGGCGCCTCCGTGTGTCGTTTTGCGACTTCAGCAGTTCATGAGAGGAAGCCCCAAGGTATTACACAGGAGTGAGAGTTATTTGTGGAAATGCAAGCCTACAAGTAATGTGCTCTACTTGGTGTAAGAGTCGATATTCATACATATTTAAATCACATCTTAAATTACCCATATCTATTTATTGCTTCAAATCTGAGACATAAAAAGCACAGACGATGTAACAGAGATGACCTTTTCTACTACACAGCTGACCATGCCATCTTCACTGCCACTCTTCCTCACCCTCACATGACAGCGGACTATCCTTCTCTGGTTACAAATGCCTGTGTTACTGGAGACAACAGGAAATGAGCGTTGGGGAAATTAGGTCGGCATTGAAAACCAGCAACACACACACCAATGTTGGTTTCCATGTTTTGTAGAGACAGTACATTAACTTTAATTTATTTCCTGAAGACCGATGCCAACCTCAACCATAATTACAATAGCCTAACTTTAACTTAAGTCTTAAAGGTGCATCATCTTTCGTATGTTCCATAGTACAGCATTAAACTTGCATTTAATTGAGAATGTTTTTACTGTTTTGAAAACCATGCGTTCTTACTGCCTGCCTCCCAGGAGATGTGTTCCACTGAATGACATTAAACTTCACAAACAAAGCAATAACTCCACAAACACGTGGCAGAACCAACATCAAGAGAGTTACACCTTTAACTGTAAAATAGTTGTTGATCACCCAAATGTACACATTATATTCCAGTTATCTTTTGTTTAAATGGGTGATAGAAACAGCGCGAGTCAAAAGGCCATCTCGGTGAATGAGATTAGAAGTGTGGTCATGGGTGAAACGTGAGCCGGGTGCAGTTGTTCTTTTGAGCTAATCGTCAGTGCCAAAGTTAGCGTCCTCTTTGACAGGCCCTGGCCCCACACACAGTGACCTGCCTGTGCTCAGCTCTGTGGTCTCTGCTGACACAAGCATCTCTGCACTGGTGACCCACACTGCCTTTCAGCATCAGGTTCACCCTCGCTGCAATTAGGTGCAAACATGTCCACTGTAAGGTTAGTGACCTACACGGACACGCCATGTTTTTCTATCTCACATTATAATAACACAGATTCAATCAGTCATGTGGTCATTCTAACCAGACAATAAGAGCACGTGTCTGTGTATTGTTAAAGGCATATTAAAGTGAAAACATTCTTTTTGAAAGGGGAGCGTGAATCAATAGCAATATATTATGTTAATATCACAGCTCTCCTCTGATCTTCTGATTTCATCACAGCAAATTATCTGTCTCTTTATTGTGGGAGATTATTTTTACATCAGATGCCCTTCTTCACACAGCCCTATTATCCAGGCCTGTGACAAGCTTTTTTTTGGAGATTTTATGTATTGCTGTTTATTGCAGCTCTGTGCTTACACATACTTTTCTCATTCTCTACTAATGCTTTGCCTCATCACGCTCTGAGTGAGTGACAAGAGGATTTAACCAATCACATTCAAGTCTGATCTCTCAGAAGTAGCAGTTAGCCTTAGTTACTGCTTAAACGTGATGTACTTAAAAAAAAAAAGTGATAGTATTTCTTTTTGCATATCCCCCACCCCTTCTTGGCAGAGAGCACACTGGCTTGTAACCAGTTGTGGCTGTATGTCTATCCAAAACAACCATTCCATTGCAGCATATTGAGAAAAAAAAGTATTTTAGTTGAACAGAGCAGCAGACGTAGAAGAAAATACCTCAACATGCCAGCATTGTCCATTTTTGGCAGTATAGAAACCGTCTAAATCCAGAGAATGTTGGTTTAAGCTAAAGTGAAAGGGGGATGAGGACAGGAACACGCTGTACAGGAATGAAGGGGGCGAGGGGCTCTGGCTGCACATGCTCTCTCTCACATGAAAACACAGACGATGCACAAGGGGAGGCTTGATGTACACAGGCGGGAGGCAGTCTGTCTGATGCCTGTCTTTTTCTGCCAGAGATGCAGAGGAGGGGGAGGAAGGGAGAGGGAGAAGGGAGGAGGAGGGGGGGTCTGGGCGGAGGATGAAAGCAGACGCAGAGCAACGCCAATTAAGAACGACAGCCGCCGGAGAAGCAGACAGAAGAGAGAGAGAGAAAGAGAGAGTGGAGAGGGGGCGAGATACTGGAGGGATCCTGGGTGGAGAGAGTGCTGCATGTGGCAGGGACTTGATCACACACATACGTATCTAGAAATTGGGAGACAAAAAGTGGATGAGCGATAAAGAAAGAGTGACACGACGAAGCTGCCAGAACAAAAAGAGACGGTGTAAGAAGGGGTTCAAACGGGGGCGAAAAGGAGTGCACCAAAAAGCACGCGTTGGCTTTAAGACGCAAATTATGGAAGAATGGCATTGAAACCACCAAGAACAACATCCCAGAGAACAGCCATTGTGTGTAAAAACCTGTCTTTGTAGAATAAGTATTACATTTTAACTATAAACCCCCTTAACCAGAACTTTAACTGGGGACTGTATAGTTCAACACTAATTGATTTTACCCACTAAAAACTCAACTCAAGACACTTAACTTCAGGTCATAAAAGATCACACTTAACTAGAACCTAACTACTTTCTTAAACAAACACTAGCCTATTATGTATCATTAGCTCAACAGTAAAAGTATAGGTTGGGTCAATAAAAGATCAATAAAAACTACTTCACTGATGCACTAAGTGTTATATGTGGGTGTGTATTTGTGTGTGTGTCAACCTGGAAGCGGCTGGAAAAACAAGCCTGTAAATTCCACAGTTGATAAGCTGTAATGACAATGTTGCCTCTGTGTGTAGTGTAGTGTGTACTCTATCCCTGTTACATTGGCTTTCAAGGCACTTCAGTTTGTGAGTTTTTTAGCACAGTTTTGCTTTCACCGGGGTGAAGAGTGAATCAAATAAACAACGTGGACTTGCTCAATGAACTGTGACTGTGATGTTGATGTGGGAAAAATTAAACAATGCAAAAAGAAAGGTATCTAAATTGAAGAAATGAAGAGCAAGTGTGGCATAGAAGGAGCTATTTATAACTTCAGAACAATTAGTTTGCAGTGTCGTGGCGGCTTCCCCTTCCGAGTCAATATGAAGTTTTAACTCAGTGACAGCTCATTAAATAGAAAAACAGACCTAGGCAGAAAACAGCGGTGCAGTTAAGGGGGACCACGAGCTGTCGTCTAGTGTTTTGTAAGAAATGTTTACTTTCTGCTTATGAGAATATTGCTGTACGTGCAATGCCAATTATGCACAATAGTGGTCCTGCCTCACTATATATTGGCTTCAAAGCAGTGAAATGATTGGCCGTCAGAGATGTGCCATTAATAAAAGAATGAGTGACCTTACATTATTAACCTTGAGAAAAAGGTTCCTCCAACTTTGATCAACCGCTAAAAGTGAATATTATTATTACACACACGGGCTCTTGTTAAATGAGCTCTGAAAGTTCTTTTTTTTTGTTGAATATTTTTAGAAGCAGGGCACCTTTAACCCCACATTTCTGTTCGCTCTAATCGCCATAGTTACCACATGAGCTATCGAGCACCAGCAAATTGATCTGTGTCAATAAGATAATTAATATTGCAAACAGAAGCAAGTACATTTAAAAGACATCTATTCTTAAGATTTCTGCTGAGAAGTTTGTTTACTAGTTTTTAAATCACAGGGCTGATCATGAGAAAAAAATTTACCCAGCTGTGGCATTATGTTATCTGACCAGAGATCTTAGAAATCAGTAAACGTGTTAGTACAGTACTTGAGTGGGCAACTACTAATAGTACCGTGCCTCTCTAATAGTAAACACCCGGGCAGTATTGACTGTGTGTGACAAAGTTCACTAAGGCAATATAACTATTTACAGCAAACAAATAACCATGTTTTAAAACTTCAGTATTTGCCCCAGTGTAGCGCCAGACGGCACACGCTAGTCCTATTTACATAGCTTTAAGGGCTTTGTAAGCGATGCAGAGCCTAAGTCCTGTTACATAATGTGTAATGCAGTCTAATGTTAGTTTGGGGGGAAAGAAACATTGTAAAGTGTTTTTTGTACTACCTTGTGTTACCAGTCTCCTTCTTTACATGTCTCTCCAATGAGCCAACAGAGAGTGAGAGAGAGAGAGAGAGAGCGAGAGAGAGAGCGAGAGAGCGAGAGAGCGAGAGAGAGAGCGAGAGAGAGAGCGAGAGAGAGAGAGAGAGAGCAGAGAGAGAGAGAGCGAGAGAGAGAGAGAGAGAGACAGAGAGAGAGAGAGACAGAGAGACAGAGAGAGAAGAGAGAGAGACAGAGAGAGAGAAGAAAGAGAGAGAGAGAGAGAGAGAAGGAGGCCCCTGTCAAAGCTGCACGGAACATTCCCCTGGACCCCTGCCAAGATTTACAGGCAGAGGCCCCATCCCCCTGTCTCTAAACCAGGCCAGCCTTAACTCCAGTGGGCCCCCAAAGTCCCTGCCCCCTCCATTGGCACACAAGGAGATGGGGGTAAGGCAGACAGCCCCCACCATCACCCATCTTCCAACAGTAATAGAACACTTCTCGTACTGGTCTCTAATCATTTACATAAGACCAAGAGCTGCTGCTGCTGCTGCTTACCTTTTCTTTCCTTTTTACATGTGGTTTAATTAATACAAGTATTTTCTTAACTGATTCATCTTTTTTATTAATGTAAGAAAAGGTTGTAACATGGCATCAAACTATTTGCTAAATTAATACCTAATTCTGGGCTTAATGTAAAAAAAAAAACATGCAGATACATCTTTACACAAAACAGTAACAGCAACAAATCATAATCCACCACTCAAACAAGCATTTTTCCAAGAGAACATGTTGTCTGCAACTATTTTTGGATTCCTCTTACCGTTACCATTATATGCACAACAAGCCAAAAAAAGCAGCCCTCATTTTGCAGAATGACAGCATTAAATACAACATCCAGTGCCCATCCGCCTGACAATGGCCCCGAGTGTGGGAAGAGGGTAATGGCTTTTGGCAGTTCCCTGTTGAATCCAGCTGACTCCACGGTCCACCGTGCCCGAGCAGAGCAGCGCCCTGCGGAGGTGTTAAGCATGTTCTCCATCACCATTGTGCCTCATGTTGGAATAAAAGCCTCATAATCACAGGCTCACTCACTGCCATCATCAAGTCTAGATTCAGGTCAGTAACAATGATTCCAGCATGAGCAGACAATGCTTCCAAAATATCCAAAACACAAAACACAATTTGAAAAAATGAAAAGAAGACAATCATTGGCCTGCATAAAGGAGTGGAGTTCACATGTAGTTTCTGCCAAAGCCAGCCCTCACGGCTTTGTTACAGTATACTCAAATCAAAACAGAGTCCACATGCCAACAGCCCACAGCCTGGTCCGAGCTGAAGCCAGTGCGGTTTATTATGGGTTTCCTGCAAGCCTGCTGCCAAAATGGCAAAAGCAATAATATAATTCATTTTTATGTTAGTGGCCTAGACAGTCTGAATAATACATTTCCTTTTTGAAGGAAAGAACAGTTGATTGTTCACAGTGAAATAGTTAAGACACTGCTGATGATTCACCGTAGGAATGCAAATCTACCTACAAGGTTTCCGAGAGGCTTTCAAGGTAGAGTAGTCCACATTGGTAGTTACCTCAACCTAAAACCACAGTTAGATTTACAACTTGCCCTCAGGCCTCCTGCTGTGTCTGTAGTGACATCCACTAAGCTGAAGTGTCTGGGCAGCACTAGCTCAAGACTCATAAAAATAGAGTCCCCTCCTATGCCAACAACATGCTAATGTTTTTGTCTCTACTTAACTCCAATGACGATCTCTCTGAAAGATGACTGTGATTCACATTCATGCACGATTCACTAACACTTTCACCTGGCTCATATATAACCCTGTATTGTGATTTGCCCACTACAATGAACAGACAAATAACACACCTCTTTAATCCAAATGCAATGTGTGTGCCTTTGCTGCTCTGCAAATGCATATTTCATTTCATCTCCTCACTGGTGTGTGACGATGGAGATAAGACAGTAGTGACAGAGATGTCAGAGTGGGGAAGGAAAGGAGGGTTTGAAATTGAACGGGAAATTATGTACTTCAATTAAGACATGCGGAGGAGATATTAAAGCTATACTCCAGTGCCTGGGGACAGGATGCAGGAAGGAAGCAATGAAAGGCGACAGTTCAATCAGAACCGTAAGGGTTTTTTTTCCTCAGACCAGGGGGCGGTGGAGGAGAGACAGGACAGCCATGTTAAATAATGTACTCTGAATTTAGAGTACAGGAATGTACAATGTTGGGCAAGATGTGATACAGCTATAGCCTGGAGTAAAAGAGATTCTAAGAGCATCACACATTTAAACACTACAAAGATTAAATGAAGCATAGTGAAACCAAAGTCGTCATTATGATGCAAAGATTACATTAAGAATGAATGCAAAGAAAGCACACTTAAAAGCCTGTACCACTCAAATCAGACAGACTGTTCAAGATACTAACAGCACACGCTCACATGTTCAGACTGTGTTTCAGTTCCATTCAGCCAATCATAAAGGAGGTGATGATATAACACTAAAGTTCCCAACAGCTTTGACTTAAAAGGCTTGCAATTCCAACAAAAAACTATTGCCATTACTCCATAATAATCAATATATAATAATGAAATTTATTAAAGTGCTGACAAATATGAAGACATTCACATTAACATGATCATATTTTTAACAAAAAAATACTAAACAACTAAAGTTATCTGGGGGTGTCCTGTAAAAATCCCTCATGATTATGTAAATAGTGCAAAGAACACAAAAACGCATACATTGCAAATAAAGGCACTGGCATTGATACTGGGCAATGCACGGCCAGACATTCTTTAGAGATTAAAATTATGCAGATAGGCTATTTCAATCTCCCAGTGGCAATAATGACCAACCAGCCAACATCTCCTGGTGAGGGTCAATGACATGAACTAAATGATGAAAAGAGGAAAGCACAGACGGTCTAAACTTACCTCGCATTAACCACAGCTTTGGCAGCTTTCACTGAAGAGTTGGTGCATGGCAGAAAAAACACACACAAAGCAATTCTCCCGATATCTTTTCTAAAAAAAAAAAAAAAAAAAAAAAAAAAAAAAAAATACCCGTAAAAAGGAGCAAAAATTCAGTCGCAATTTAAGTCGGACTTGGCAGATAAGCCGACTGATGACAGGATACCGAGGTAAACAACGGCACTGAGCCGGATATACTCACAGCGAGTACGGTAATGTAAGATCGTTCGAAAAATAAAAATTTGCTGTGAAATGACTTTTGTCCGAAACAAACTGTAAAAACGTCACAATATAATGGGGGCGGGGAGCAGACAAGCACCACTAAAAACAAAAACAAAAACCGACACGAATGAAATTACTCAAAAAGCAGCTCAGTTACTTTGCTGGTTGGCGTAGTTAGTCGTCAACCATAAAGAGGTTCTGTAAACTGGAGAAACCAGGCAGTTTTGGGTTAAAAAGCCGATGAGTTCTCGCGTAATAGATGGAGCCGACGGCCGTGACGGCCAGCCAGCTAACTTGGTTTAAAGTGCAAAAGAAATGTTTTTGTTTAGGTGGCCAGCTGCACGACTAGCGAGGCGCTGGCTACCGCGAATGCAAAGTGAGAAACGAGTCCTTGGAAATACATTCTGAGAGGATCCAGACAGCGGAGCGGACAGTCATGGTAGGCGTTCAGCGAGCTCTCGTTGACAGTGATCTCGCAGCCATTTTGTTCAAACTAACAACACCGCAGTCTGCCCATGAGTCTGCCTCTCCTCCTCCCGGAGCAGACACACCAGGAAGTGGCTCCGGATACGTCACTCTAAACCAATCAGCGCGCAGGACCGTCCTCTGGGCACCGCCCCCGACCCGCCCACCACCGGGCTCCAAGCGCTCTAAACTTGACTTGCAGACGAATGGATGGACCAGGGAGGGACAGGCAACATGCCACTGAAAGGTAAACTAAGAGGAAAGAAGACCACGCAGAAGACTTGTAACCTTTCTATACAAAACACTCGCAACCTTACATCCAGCTCAAGCGAAGTTCTTATCATATTGACTTGGAGCAAAAGAAAAGGCTATCTCGACCTTCTATATTAGGTTATTTATTAAGCACAGGGTTTATCTTGTGATAGCATTTCTATTGCATATTTGAGTCTAGCAGCCCTACCACAGAAAAAAAACACTCTGAGGCTCCCAACCCAATATGACCTTAGCAACAATATCTAGATCACATAATGTCCAGTGAGATGGGCACAACTCCAGGCTTTTCAACACATGATTGATGAGGTCGCCCTTCTGGCCTCTGAACCACGTCTGCAGCCAGAGCAGAAAAAAAGAATATGTGGCCCCTGTCCATTCTCTGTGCTCTTTTCTTATGGAAATAACCAGTGCGTGTGCAGACAAATACACAGACTACACACTGGGAACAGGTCAAGACTAGGGTCCACGAAAGGACAACTGACCAGTAAGAACTTTCCCTCAAAGCAACTATCTTCAATACATCACTGGAAGAGACTATTAATGAGAAAGCCAGGGGCCCCCAGCCAGAGCCACCCCCCTTCTTTTCAAGGCAATATGCCCAGAGCTATTAAAGCGGCGAGCTCCAACTGAATGCAGAAAGCAGATGTTCTATCCTCCGGGTTAAGAGAGGTGAGAGCAGGGGGAAATGCCTTTAGAAATGACCTAAGGGAGATGTAATTCACCGTTAAGAGAAACAGTTCGCAGGAATTTGTCCCACCCATATAGACAACTTTACAGTGTTGGACTAGACTTATTTTTTTCAAATTTTAGGCCATTTCAGGATAGTACCAAAAGAAGGAATGCCAACACAAAGAATAATATGTTAAACAGCTCTCCACAGAGACAGAGAACATTTAAAAGTCTAAAATGTGTGATCTTAAGAATCGTCGGAACAGTGTCTAAGATAAAAACTGGTGCGCTTATTGCAGCTTTGCACATGCACTTGCTGCTTCCTCTACACATTTTCTCTTTCAGGTGTTTTGAAGGTGTTTTTTTTACCTCACAATTCCCCTAATTGCTTTCACATTTAGGCAAACTGCTGACAGAGGCAAGCCAATAGGAAAGGTCTGCCTGACATTCAGATAAGAAGCAGCCCAGACACAGACTGCTACCACGGCACAGGCAATCGCTCACTACACTTCTCCTCACGCTCTCCTCCTTTCCTCTTCAGCACGCTCTTCTGCTTTTTGTTTTAATTCCAGACCAATCATGGGCTGCGTTCCGCATAAGGTTTTAATTTCAAGCTTGTGCTGCCAAGAGTCTGCCAGACACATACACATGCACTGAGGACTCACACTGGGAGACTTGAGCTTTTAGATCCATTGCATACACCCCACATATACATTCGCTATTGGAACATCCACACACACTTATGTTTTACAGGGCTGCATGCATGTTTAATGCTTGTACTGATTTTATCATTTCAGCATGTCTCCCATGAGAGAAACTAAGTCCATCCTGAAACATTAATGGTCACACACATTCAGAAAAAAAAGCACTTCTTTACATGATTTTCATGATACAGATCCCAGGAGTATTCCAAAACACTACTAAGCTATAACAGTGGCAACAGGTCACTCCCAATTGTAGGGTCATCACATTAATTTATTTACCTAAGCCTGGTGAGTATTAGAGGCTTTCTGGCTCAATGACAATTTAAAGGACCCATATTATGCTATTTTTTCTACATTATATCATTGCTTCCTCACATACTTGGAGTTGTGTTTTGTTTCATTCACACGTTTAACACACAAACCATGCATATTTAGGCTGAGTTCTTCTCTCAAATAGAAAACACTCTGTTAGACATTGTGATGCCATGTGGTCATACAGGAAGTGCTCCACTGTGTTTTTAAACTCAGTGCACCTTCACTAGAATCATTTGTAGAATTTCAGCGCTAGAATTGCCACTTTCTACCAAACTAAAGGTAAAAGGCAGCTGTTGACTGGAAAATCACAGCTTCATGGAGCATTTTGAACTTTCGGGATGCAGATAGACTAATAATGCAACATTACTCACACATGTGTGAATGAAACAAAACTTCAGGCAGGTATGTCTTTGATGAGGTAAAAGCATAATAACATGGCTAAAGCTCATAACAGTCAGTTTTGCATAATACAGGACCTTTACGTTTGAAAGTCATTAAGGATGCACTAACAATCACCTGCAATGCTATGGTAACTAATCCTGATAGACAAGGGTCACAATACACATCTGTTTATAAGCATCTTGCACTGAAGAAACAAGATGTCATGAAATAAATGTGGGGTAAGAAGCAATACACTGTCCCAATTAAAGTACTACTAGGTTTTAACTGTCACAAAAGAAGCTATAGCATGGGTATGTCTGTACTGAAGCCTGCTAGTTCCATATATGTCAACCAAGAGCAGTAAAATAATAAACTGTATCAATTGCAGCAGGTCAGCTCCCTTTAGGACCATAAATACACTTCAAGCACTTAAATCTATTGGTTACCTAGGCCTGCCATGATAAAGACTGTATCGACTTTTCTTTTAATAAATCATAGTTGGGACAATAATTTCTGGCGGGGGTGCAGTATTTAACATGGGCACTTTTTCTTTGTAATTGTGGGGAATGTTTTGTTATTTTTTGTACTACAATAAAATTTGAGCTCTAGAGGGTTAAATAAATAACTTCTATGGTTCATTATAATCTCTAAGTAACTACTAACGTGTTTCATTCTGCTGTTTATTTATTGCAGCTCATGTTTTTTTTAACAACATTGTATATTTAGAATTTTAGATTGTAGTATAATTCTGTAGCAGTAGAATAAAAATACTTCAATATTATCATTTATCATCTGTATATCACACTTCAAATTTTGTTAGCATGAAAGGCCGGTGCTTAACTTACCCTTTACAGAATACATACAAACCAGTGACAAGGAGAAGTACAAATGAGTAAAAAGGCACCTCAATGTGGGTACACTGTCCACTGCAGTCTAGACTTTATGCATGTGAGTAATCAAAATGCAGACAGCGAACTACTGCTGCAATGCTCAAAGTGACATTTCCAAAGGCATGACTTGACATATGCAAAAAGCTGATCATTCCAACAGAGGAGGGAGCCAAACCATATCCTAACTGCACATATCAAGGACAACATGCTACTCTGAGTCTCAGTCTATCTTTGAATCATAGCTGTGTAAAGGGACTGTGTAGCTTTTACAACTAATAATTGGCTCAACTGGCTAAAGGACAGCAGGGGCAACACTGTTCAGAAATAGAACAAAAAGTAAAAAGTAAAAAGGACACAAACGACTCATCCAAACTTTTCTTTTAGCATGTTACACACTTGGTATAACATGCTGTCTTTTGTTATAACAATACAGCCAATTAAAATTTTCATAGCAAATGGTTGACTGATATAGGGCTGAACAATTTCAGAAAATTTCTATTAAGGTATTGCAATTAGATTTACCACATAAAAAAGTAAAATAAAACACAGAACAATTTAGTTCAAAATTTTTAATTTTTTTTAAAATTGAGACTAAAATATTGATTGTTTGTCACTATTATCTATATTAAGCCATAATATATTAGTCATGAAACACCCAAGCCACCATTCACATCTATTTCAGGACTAACCCTCTGATTTATGCAGTTTTGTTGTATAACTAAAAAAAAAAGACAAATAAAGAGCACTAAGCTTAACATATCCCACCTGAGAAGCATACTTGCTAGGATAAGCTCCAGCAACCTAACCCCACAAGAGCAAAAAATGAACGAATTATTGCTTTTAGTAGACACAATTAGAACAAACCCCCCTAGTGGCGTAATTTAATATAACAGGCACTTCAATGGAGAAATTTAGTATTTTTATTTGTTGATCTACACAGTAAGAACTATCAATTCAAATTCACTTTCATAATAATTACAAATGCCGCGTTGAGTTCTTCTTCATTTCAAAGCCCTGGATCATCACAGTGGAATAAAGCATTGCAGTCCATAAAAGGAGGAGGCAACCTTTTCATTAACTTTGATTAAGGCTGTTGAGCGAATTACCCTGAACGGAGAAGGGCATACATAAAAGTCATTAGCCACACACCCTCTCTCACACACAAATGCACACAACATGAATCCAATTACTGTTAAACACATTTGCAAATATGAGCACTAAAGGAAACAAAAATTGGTAACAAAATGGTGTTTTTAATCCTACCCCAGTGCGGCTTTGGTTGCTGAATGCTGCAGAAAACATTATGGGATGCACAATAGAAAATGCTGTAATAGGGAAGAGTGAAAAGGGGGTTACAGTTCTATGGTTTGTGCATTTGTGTTGGTTGTGAGTGCCTGTGTGTCTCTATGTACTATGTATGTGTGTCCATTGCTATATAGGAGTGTAGCAGTGCAGTAGGACAGCAATTCTGAGCTGCTGGTAATTTCCCCTGAGACAAGCAAGCAGGTAAAGGCCAGTGAGAGGAGGGAGGGGAGGCAACGCAGAGGCAGAGAGGCGCCAGCGAGCATTTGTGTCAGAGAATAATGAGGAATGATACTGTGGTGGCAAAAGGCTGCAGATTTACCCAATCAGATACATACTAGTATATGCACATACTACAACAGAGCTATTCCAAGATTGTCAACAAGTTAATGTTTCTATTTTCATTTCAAATGCCTTATCTTGTTAATGAGACGCTTTTAGAACTGACTCATTGTTTTCATAATGAATTCATCTCTTAATTACAACAAAGCCTATTCCTAGTGACCTTGTTTTCATTTAGTTACAAACTGCAGACCTTAACATTAGCATGCATTAAGCTCCCTGCTTATCTTTCATCCCTGATAGTTAATACATCAAATCATCACCTGAAAAAATGCTGTCAACCACAATACCTCGCTCATGTGTATTTGTGAGTGAGCAAGCCTGTACTTATTAAGCGTACCCTCCCCACAAACTCATTATCAGGGTATAAGACCTGCGTAGATTTTATGGTGTTTTGGGAACTGACTGGTTAATCAGATTTATTGCACACTTAAGCTTAATTGATTGCCTTTATGGATTCAAATGAATAATTAAGTACTAACAAGCCTAGTTTCTGTTTCATCATTCAGAAATGATTATAATGACCCAAAAGAGTGTCAAGGTAGCAAATCTGCCAGTCAAAAAAACACACAGGACAGGCACTTTCTTCACCCAGCAAATTCCCCTCACAGGGGAGACTGATTAAAATAATGCAATGAATTATTTTATCATAAGCACGTTACAGAATCCAGACCACTTTATATCAACCCTGTCTCAATTTCCCAACAAACGGAGCTAAAAATACATGTGTATCTTGATAAAACTGAAAGTGTTGTGATAGTTATTAAAGACAATGATATCAATAAATGTTTTACATTCTGAAAAAAGTTCTTTCTATTTGTAGGTACAGCATTTTTCAGAGATACTGTGGCAAGTTATTCATGTCTGTTAGTGAGCCAGACAGACACAAAAAACTACTTGTACTAATTAATAATGAATTAAATGCCCTTATATCAGCCAGGTACAATGTTGCAAGCATTAATATTTTTCAGGAAAAGAAGAGAGCCATTTTAAAGCACCAGACACCAGTGTATTAAGATGACGGTGTTCCAAAGAGAGACAACATATCCTGACCTTCAGATGTTCTTCACTGGATCAATACTATCATCAGCCCAGACGAGCGGTCACAGATTAACCCAACCCCCTATAACCACCCCACAATGACAATGACAACACACACACACACTAAGCGCACCTTATCCAGCACCGGCCAGAGCGCAGTATTGATCGGTTTGTATTGACTGACACAAAAGACCACCACATGTACACACACTGGAGCGCTGACTTTATTTTTACGGGCTCTCTGGCATCACAATATCATAGAGGACAGCAAGGAGGAGGAATGTCCAAAAACGAGGCCTGGAAAGTCCTTCAGTACATACACACAAAGACTGTATATTGCATTGAAAAGTAAAAGTAGGTGGAGTGGTCACACATACTTCTATAATTCTAACATTTTAGTCACAACTTACAGTATAACTTGGCAACATAGGTTCAAAGCCATTAGAAAGGCAATAATACTTTCAAAAGTTTGATAGTTGTGGCAAGTACTGTATACACTGTCATAGAAAACTTTTTTTTATTTTTATTTTAATTTTGAATTTTGTTTAAAGGTGCACTGTGTAACAATTCTAGTGGAGGGCCCGTCAAATGGTTGGCTGCTATGGCTTTGTCTAGAATGTTTCACAGTATGGTATTAAATCTTTTTCTAGGTACTTTTGAGCTATAAAATCATCTGTAATTGAATAAATGTAAAGAGCTGTTTAATGTTATACTGTGGAACATTCCCGGCAGAGTAAAGACATATCCATAAAATAAGCAGGTGACAGACCCCCAACCAAAAAGTTACATAGTGCACCTTTAATACGGAAATACGGTTATTTACCCCTGAATAAGTTGAAAGGACTTCTTGACACTCTAAAGTTACTGCTATGTTCTTGTATAGCATTATTTAGGATTCAGGATATGTTTTGTACTTGGGAGTCAGAAAAGCAAGTTCATATTTCCAGTTGCTTATTGCTGATTCCACATATGATGTAGCTCACGAATGCTTGTGCATTTACATACATTTTTGACATTCGAGAAAAGGTTATGATAAAGGCCACATGAATAGGCTAGTACATAAGGTTTTGCTCTGTGTGTCCTTTTGTCACATTCATTACATACACATGCATACACTCAAATATATGTTTCTGTCTACCCAGCAGCCTTTTCAACAAAATATGCAGAAACACAGAACAAGCCAGTAAATCAATATTTTCATGGCTGCCAGTGGCCAGAAGGCAGCTAAGCCAATCTCACGTCCTATGTAAATGTTGGTGGCGTATCCACAGGCTAAGGGTGATATTTAGAAGTCCATTAACACAGACTGAGATTGCTTAATTCACTATTTGTACCTAGACATCTAGCAATGGTTTGAGGCAAAGAGAGAGAAGGGAAATGGAAGGCAAACAAAAGCAAAAATGAAAAGCTAACAAATATGAAACCAGAGACATAAATGAAGGAGGGTTTGAAATGGTGGTGTTGATATGAGGAGGGGGTTTGTTGTGAGTGCTGCTGCCTGCTATCATCTCCTTCAGCCCAGGCGGCAGTTTGATTAATGCTGCTTTCCTGCAACTGACCTCCAAGGTCACCGGGATGGTGGATAGTCCGACTCGCCCGACGGTTGGCGCTCTAGAGGGGGGTAACGGCTGTATAATGCTCCCCCCAGAGGCTTTTCGGTTTCCCTGGTTCCCCATTACCTCCAGCCTCTGTCATTTAAACATTTTTATATCTGAAAGTCTGTCTCTCCTTCATCTGTCCTTCAGCTCCTCGTTCATTTTGCCACTGTTTTTATAACAGTTTACTTGGCATACATGACAGAAAAGGGAAAAGAGTGAGTGACATGTGGTAAATTGCATGATTTGAACCCTGGCCACATCGGTAAAGTGGCCAGTGCTTTACCCGCTTGACCTGCCAAGATACTGCAAATACACTTTTTGCACTGTGCATTCTCTAATACAATGAAATCTAGCCAAACATTGTCAAAGTTTTTTAAGCTGGGTATATGGAGGAAGGGCATCTGAGGTAAACCTAATGCAAAAACAATATAAAAACAATGTATCAAAGAAGCAGAAGGCTCCTATAGCTCCAGTCAAACAGTGAGAGATACAGGACTACATTCGTACCATACAACTGTAAATTCAACCTATTTCATCTTTGCACTCCTTACCCACCTGTATATAGCCCAGTTATATTTTGTATAACTTGAGACCCGTTTCTTGCTATTTTTCCTACTGATCTTGAGTTTATTATTACCATTTACATTGATCATCTCGCATTGATCGCTACTGTGTCCAAAGCTGAAGAAGGTGATCCTGAAACTCACAAGTCTCACAGTAAGAACTGCTGAAGACATAAAAAGTGCATAATGTTTTCGAAGACAAAGCAAAGACAAAAAAGCTATTACAGGGCTATTAGGAAATGCCAAGGGCCAGCTAAACAGATACACAATCTCTCCATCACAAGCCTCCAGCTCACATACGGGCTGCCAAGGTGAGGCTGCATGAATAGAGCTGTCCTATAGCAGCAGACGCTTGGCATGGGCACACTTCCTTTGGCCCACACACTCGGGGCAAATGCTACTTGTTGTGCCAGGCGGCCTCTCCTGGCATGAACTGGGCACAAAGGCAGTTAGGCAGAGACAGACACAGAATGGCTGCTGGACACGCTGTGGGTAGATAGTGGGCCATGATCGTCACTTCCTTTTTATTTTCTGACATTTTCACAACTCTGATGACAAAATAAGCAGCAACTCAGTGCTACAAATTACGAAGTCACAAGAAAAAGAAAGAAAACACTTCATATTCAAGAGGCATCCAGTTATGTTTGGATTGTTGCCAAGTTACCAACAATTATAGCTATTAACTGCTTATGCGTCAGTATAAAAGCTCCCACATCACATTGACACCTTCTAGATTTTCCTGCGCATAGTGTTACATATGTAGCTGTATACAACTGAGATATACTTGCATTATTATATGTCTATATTTTATTTTTACTTTTATTTGACACCACTCCCTATTTTAGCCCCTTATTTTCAATTTAGTATTACAATTTATATTTTTGCTCTTTGTTATTATAAAATGTTGTGATGTGTGAGCTACTGTGTTCAAATAATTTCCCTTGTGAATCAACAAAGTTTGTCAAAGTCTAAGTCTATTGTGTCACTCACTTGGTTTTATGAAACATTTACACAGGTCTTCATTGAGTTGCATGGCACTCCTGTTTTTGTTGTTTGTTCTCTTGCATTTGTGCAAAGCAAGCCAAAACAAAATGGTGTCTAGAGTATACTGTGCACCGCTGAGAGGAACCAGTGGTATAATCGCAGCCGGGAGAGTTAGGGCTGGCTGTGCACCGTCAATTTGTCTCACACTCTGTACCCCCATCCCCCCACCCCGCCATCCCCTTTTTCTCTGTCTCTCCTTGTTCCCTTTTTTACAGTCAGGGGCACGCACACACTCATGCACAGCGGTGGCGAGCATCATGAATCTTTCATGCGATCGGGCTGTATAATCCCTGAGGCGTGCTCGCGCAGACCCACACACACATACATACACACACACTTCTATCACCTTGTACAGGGAGGGGAGGGAGCAGGAGGGAGGGAGCGAGGAGGAGAGGTGACAGAGGCAGACAGAAAGATGGATTGAGGGAAGTGGACGTGTGAAGGGAAGGAGAGGGGCAGTGGATGCATGAGTAAGAGCCTTGAGTGCCAAAATAAGGTGTAGAAGAGTGAGAGGACACGGGAGTACGGGGGTTTTAAGTGCAAGGGGTTGGATAGGTGAAAACTTGTCCAAAATTCAAGAGACATTTTCAATTGGCAAATTCTCAAATTCTGTCATGCTTTTAGTCATGTTTTCTTCTTTCCCTTTTTTTTGTGGCTACTGCCTTTACTCCAGCTACAGCTCATACACAACACAGATACAACCCACAGTTTTTGTAGGATACATAGATGTTTTAACTAACTGCTTTTACTGTATGTATCTACAGGCAACTGTGGCTCACAATTCTTAGCCTTACACCTGCCTATAGTGGTATTTTTGTAATATAGTCTGGTGTACTTCAGCGTCAGTAGTTGTTTAAATGAGTATCTAGTTACAATACCATATTCCATGCCACTGTACAACACATCCTTATGTAATGATGTAAATCACTGTTTCATCTTTGCACTGATTCTACTTATGACCTTTTGTATATATTTATTTGTATTACTATATTTTATTTTTACTAGACACACACATTTGTATCATTATGCCATATGTGTGAGCTAATATATATCCAAACAATTTCCCTTGTGGATCAATAAAGTTTAGTATTGATTAGTATCTGAGTATCTAATCTTTTGACAACTGTATCAGAAGCACAATAGTTATTCACAATAAATGCAGCCGGTGTGTAGGTCTATGTATTACAAATCTTAATATACCACTTTGTTCATCATGAGCCTCTTTAGCTTGTTGTCCAAGTTTGATGCTAATAGAGGGACAACAGCAGCCTCTCTGGGACCGGGCAGTGATTGGACCGTCGTGTCATCTGTGTTAATTACCTAAAGCAGTCTACAGCCCAGCCTCAGAGTAAAGCCGCACATAGACCCATTGAGCTTATTATGTTCTCCACCCTCCCACCACAGCCACTAATTTACTGTGACACTGATTAACAGAGCCATCCAGCGTGGACACAGAGGCGCATGCGCGAGAGAAATACAATACATTACAACAGTATACATTAAAAGTATTAGTATAAGTATTAGGTTCTTATATAATTATGCCTTTTTTGACACCAGTCTCTTGCTATTTTTGCTACTTATTTAAACTTAATTTATTACCATTTATATGTTTCTCTTTGTTATTATGTTATATTGTGATGTGTGACCTACTGTGTCCAGTAATTTCTCTTGTGGATCAATAAAGTTTGTCTATTAAAGATGATGTAAACAAATTTAAAAGGGTACAGTATAAAAGGGGAAATATAGTAAAGGGGCATTGCTTAACTTTTTAGATTGGAGGTCCACTACCATGGAGATGTTATTGCTTTACCTGTAATGTTTCAGAGAATGGTAAACTTGTATAAAATGCATTTATTCAATTACAGATCTCACCTGTAAATTGTCCTGGTCGCATCTTCTATTTGTTTCTATGGAGGTTGATAAGTTTAATGCTATACTTATACTACAACAATGCAGGAAAAGCAATAACATCTTCGTGGAAACAAGCAAATGTCAAGCCCTCTACCAGAAAAGTTACACAGTGCACCTTAAATAAAGACTAAAAGTGGGCATATGCTTTTCACTATTGAGAGGATGCTGTGTGAATGCAAGAACATTTTGAGAATTAACTGAAAGAGCTACAAATGTATTTCCCAAGTGGAGTTCTATACTGTGCCAGTTTTTCATTGAATTGCTTTCCTCAGCTTTAGACATCACCTATGGAGTCTGTGTATTCAACTTGAAAGCACAGAGTGTGTTTTGAGAGGCCAAAAGGTTGATAGTTTCCCTCCTTCCAGTGGCGTGCCCTCACTCCCATTACTGCTCTCTCACCATCCGCGCCACATTTCACCATGCACTCCGCTCTAAGCACCACCTACAAAATACAATTAAGGTGAGTTATGACCAGTCCATAGGAGGGGCAGGGCAAGTGTGCATGTGCATTAGCAAAGGGCATGGAGTGGGAGAATGCGTCACTTGGCCCACTGTAATACAAGCCAGTGAATGTCAGGAGGAGGGAACTGTAAAAGAGGCATACCTTTAACACTTCAGCAGGTTTTTGAACTGTGAGTTTTAATGCAGAACTCTACTCTTCTTAGATTCATGCTGATTAGACTTAGCTACTTTTCCCATTTAAAGGTACTATACTATACAAAATGAACTCTTGTGAGCTTGAAGACCTGTTATAATATTGTTACCTCATCAAAAACATACCTGGAGTTGTGTTTTGTTTCAGTCACGTATTTTTAAGCAATCCTCTACATCTCCACAGCTCAAAATGCCCTGTTCCACCTTGTGATGTCACAGTAGTTTTCTAGTTGACAGCTACCTTTCACATTTAGTTCAGTAGAGATTGATAAATCCATGGCCAAATGATTCTAAGGAAGATGTATGGAGTTTAAAAACACAGTGGAGCACTTTCTGTATTACCACATGACAACATAGTGTTTTATGTTCGCAAGAAGACACTAAGAATCCTAAATATACAGGATTTGTGAGTTAAACATGTGTGAAGAAAACAAAACACAACTCCAGGTTTGTTTTTGATGAGGAAATAACATTATAACATAGATCAGAAAATAGTGTAATATGAGCCCCTAAAACTGTACTTTCTAACAATAGATTCTGAAAGTTTTTATATCAGATGCCTTTTCAGACAACTTCACTCAACTTAACCATTATGGGGACTACTCAAAATTTACTGATTGGAGACCCCCTGTGACAGCATTTGAAATTACAGGTATAATTAACAAATGCAGAAAATTCATGTTGATTAATTCCCCCCATCCGATTTGCACAAAACTGTTTACAGACAGATTAAAATAGTCATGCTCAAACTACAGCAATAAAATCCTTTCTTATACGCATTTGTGTGTGAGGACAGAGGACCTTTTTGCTCAGTGCGGTGGGGGCATATGAGCGGCAGGCTGGAACAGGGAAGGGGAGGTGGATGATGGTGAGGGGGTGCTCAGTGCATTGGATGGTACAATGCCAATTTCACGCATCCACTCTCTCTGCCTCTTCCAGCTGCATGCGTCCCTTTCCTCCCCCAGCCACCTCTATTACACATACATACCCTTTTTTCAAATAACACCCTGCACCCTTACACTTTGCCCCTCCCATTCAGCAAATAGGTTCTGAGAGTCTGACAACCCAGTGGCACTGTGAATTCATCTCTAAATAACAACCTGGTAATAATCTGCACAGGAGAATAAAAGAAAATGCATCTAAGCAAAAGATCTCAGTCCCTATAGTGATCAATGCACCTATAGACGCTCACCCCACATGCTTGGTGGCGCAAGGACAAAAAGGGCAAGGACAGGCAAACAAAAGGAGCTAAATATGCATTGGTAAAAGTAGCATTTGTTTATAATGCGTATCTAGTTAAATGAGTATCTAGTTTCAATACTAATTTTAGTATTGATTACTATCTGAGGACCTAATCTTTTCACAACCTTATCAGAAGCACAACAGTAATTCACAATATATGCAGCCATGACAGATTAAAAGTCCAGTATTGCAAAACTGACTCTTGTGAGCTTTAAGCAATGTCATTAAAAACATAGCTGGAGTTGTGTTTTGTTTCATTCACACATTTTAGTAACCTTTGTTGTTGGTCTGTCTACATCTCCAAAGCTCAAAATGCTCAGTTCCACCTCATAGTTGTAGCTGTAGTTTAGTTTTAGTTTAACCTTTTACCCTTAGTTCAGTTGAGATTGGTGATTCCAGGGCTGAAATGATCCATATGATTCTAGTCAAGATATATGCAGTTTAAGAAGTCCATAGTGATCAATGTACCCATAGTCACTCACGCCTCCTGCTTGGTGGCGCAAGGACAAAAAGGGTGAGGAAAGGCAAACAAAAACAGCAAAATTTTCATAGCTAACATTTGTTTATGATGCGGCTTTGAGGCGACCCCTCCGCCGACTACAATACAGTCATCCTAATTAAGTGCTAATTAGACAACAATAGGAACTGCAATTAGGTGGTGACAAGGCAACACTGACATATTCCCACCTGAGCTAATGTCAACACAGCATTATTAGCATCGCCGCCCGCTGTGGTTATGGCTATCTAAACAGTCATAAACGTCAGCAGCATATTGTACCACAGTTTGCCGTAATACAAACCAATATGTTCCCACTCGTTGACAGTCTCCCATTGAGGTAAACAGCAGCAGAAGGCACAAAGGCACGGGCTTTCCTCTCCTGGTGTTAATTGGGGGAAAGTGGTGGGATTTACACAGGCAGAGAGGCAGCACACAGGGCTTTACTCTTTTGATGGTGCAGAGTACAGTAAGGCCACATAGACTACCCACTCTCTTACACCACAGCGCATTAAGCTGGGAGACAGAAACCCCAAAAGCTAAATGAGTTAAACCACAGTCATGCAAACAGCAATTATTTTGGCCAATGTGAGTGATGATTAAACCTGGAGAACCTGGTGAAATATGAGCAACATGAAGTGAGCATGATGTAAACTTTTTCAAATAAAATAAAGTATATAGCACTTTAGAGAGTTTCAGACATCCGCCCACTGGAAAAGCCTAATAAAGATAAAGTTACTGAACCTTGAACAAATTAATCTTGTAGTTGCAACAGCCTCTGCAATGCCATATTTAACAAACACAATCAAGGCAAAAAAAAACCAAACATAATTCTAGTAACATTGTCAAAATAAATTGAAAATGATCTTGAGATTGCAAATGACTGCAACCCATTAACAACCCATTAACAATAGGCATTACAGTAAATGGAAATAATTGGGTAAAATTACTTGATTCATTCAACAATACTAATTCATACATATCAGTGAACCTGCAGCTCATTAAAAGTGTTATAACTGCACTGAACCCATGGATGATGAGAAACAGGTCACAGTCTTCTGAATATTCATAGTCTGTAGCATATGCTAAAATTATATCGTGTAAAAGACCCTGTAGGTTCCGTTTGAAAAAAAAGTACAGAGTAAGAATTTCACACATGACCAAACTTTGCCTTTTTGCCTGTTTCCCAGAGGCATTGGAGTGTGCCTATGGGCTAACGAACCGGCAGCACAATCATCATCTCCTCGTGGTCCAGCACTGTTCCCTTCGGCCGATCACCCTTAAGCTCCTAAATTAGTGAAATTTTCACAAAGCGCGAATACATTAGGGAAGGATCAGGGCAAATGGCACATTATGAATCTTGTCAGAAGTGGCCTATTAAAGAGAAGTCCGACATTATCGACGTCTACATATCTGAAGAACAATCTCACTTAAGTTAATAATGTGCAATTAATCATAGGTCACTTAACGCAGGATGGGGCAGAACATACTGCTGTGAAAGCAGACATAATCTGCTGTCCATCCGTCCAGAGGAGAGATAGATGAGGAGCCTACAAAAATCTAAAGTGGGACTCCAACTAGTTTTAACCTACATTAATGCAATATTTTGAAGGAATGGAGAGAATACATTTGTGTTCAATGTCAACAACTGTCATTTTGATAAGGCCTAAAGGCAGGCATTTGGAGAGCGCAGTCATTAACTAATGCAGTGACGTTTTAAAAAAGGTTAAGTAGTCCATTTGTGTTATTCTACTGATAAACTCTAAACATTAGTTATTCTGCAGACAACAAACTTCACTTCAATGTGCCATAATGTCACTGCTTCCACCATGTTGTGGGGACGAGGTTCTAGCGCATAATAATCCAAACACAAAATGTTAAGATCTAAGTGTTCAGCTCGTACCTGCATATAATAACTGGATATTATAAACTATAGGGGTTGTTAACATTACTACAATAGCTTTGCTTGTTTTTTAATTGATTCTTGGCTCATCCCTTGAGATAACCATGTTCCCATGTTTAGACGACCTGAATGGCAAAAACATGGGCTGAAGTGTCAGAGAAGTGGTGTGAGGAGAGGAGACAGGCAGGTCCCAGCAGACTGGGGATAAGGCGTCTATCCCGATAACAGAACAGCATTGGAGAGAAAATCAGAATTTAATCCATTGCTCAGTGACAGAGAATGAGGGACAGAGAGGAGAGGTAGAAAGACAGGCAGAAATGAGGAAAGTGGTGGTGCAGGAGGAGTGAGGCGAACAGGGGAAAAATTCACTTCCACAGTTGGCTGATCTAGGAAATCCTACAATCTCTGAGCAGCCCCAACCAGCAGCAGATGAGCCATGCCTTCCATCCTTCACTCTCACTTCATCCATCTTCCCTGCTACATTTTCCCTCTCTCCCTCTCTCCTTTGTTGGCTTGGTGCTGATTTAGAGATTCTTCCGACCGCTCACTAGTATAACTTTGTGTGTCTTGTGATGTCCGGAGCTGCTGTTGACGTGTGTTCAGTGCAGCCTGGATGGCCCCCGGTGGTCTCATTCACACCTCTAACCCTGATGCTTTTCCCGTGCCCGCTCACACCATTACATCTGACAGACAGCCTGCACACCGCTGGCCTGATTAGGATGCACACAGCCGAGTGGGGAGAAGTGGAGTGCGCCAGGCTTATTTTGAGCATATTTAGATGATGAGGTGAGGAGTCTGTGTAGAGGGAGGTAGTGTGTGAGACTGAGTGTGCATATGTGTCTATGGCTTTAAATAGCAGTGCGTGTGTGCATGTGTGTGTGAGTATTACGCCTGTTTGTGTTCCCACTGCAGAATATCAATTTCCAAAGCCTTGGGCATCCTCTTTGTACTTCACAACAAACCACGCATTACTGTTGAATCCCACTCCACTCCATTAAGACAATAAAGAGAACTCACACCAGCTCTACCAATAATAACTGGAGTGTCACGCGTTATACAGCAGGTCAAGTATGGATGAGCGTGAGCATTGTCTAATGACTGGAGTAAATGCCGAACAACACGGACAAATTGAGATGCTCTAACAAACCAATTACATCTTCTAATAAAGCTGTAATTGTGTTTCATTATGGCCGGACCGCATCTATTTGCATCATCTTTTATTCCCCCGTTCATCAAGTGGTGGCTGCTTGCTAACCTCTGACTGACTCAAACGATACTTATTATGCTCATGGCGGTAGCTTCATATGCGCGCACATACATACACACACACACACACATACACAGCTATACACATGCACATGCATGCACCCCAGACAATGAAACCGGAAAGCCTCCAGCATCACTCCACCGATCTCTCCATTGAGAACCTGTAATTATAGTGCCTGTCTCCAGATAAATCAATTAGCCAACATATAGCTTTTAATTTAATCTGGAGCTAATTAAAATGAGGGGAACAGCGGTGGGGGCTACATGAGGTACAGTATCCAAAGAGGACGTGATTGAGATAAATTCCTCTGACACATGTGAGTTCAGGGATCTCTTATGTTGGCGCAACATCACTAAACATCTCCCGGAGCGGTCTGACTGACAGGTGACACTGTAATTGAAATAATTTAGCGGCTCATTATGGGAGAAAGAGCATGTGTACACGGGGGGCTTGTACAGTGAAAACGCACACAGAGATGTTTAAGAAGTCCTAGCCTTAGATCTCTGTGTTGGTATTCATTATTCAAGAGTTTCACAGTGGAAATAAACATGCTTTTGCCACAGGGTACTGGGAAATCTAGAAGACAAATATGTTAACTAAGGCTGCAGTACTGCACATTTTGCTGCTGCTGCTTTTCTGTTCCAAGGATATATACTGTGTGGAACCTAAAATATGATATGGTTAATAATACTGGATAACATAATGAAAGAACAAAGGTCAGCTGAACATGTGGATGTATATTATTATGTAAGAATGGCACAGTTCCAATGCTCTAGTGCGAGTGTGCCCTAAAAGTCAAAGCAGTAGTCATTTTGTGGTCTAAATTAGTGCATTTAATCAACAGCTTTATAAAAGGATTTTAAACGGCTATTTAACTCCAGGTGGCCACATAAGATTAGCTCATAAACGGCAATACAACTGATTCAGATTAGAAGTTTCTTCTATTTCTATTTTTGTAAATCCCCTCAAGCACACAGCCCTTTACAGTATGCAGGGAGACACCGTATGCTCATTAGCGAGTACTTTTCGGTGAAAGTTGTATTGTTGGAAATAACTTTCTTTTAACCACAATGACAGGTCAAACTGTGAGCACTTGGAAAATCTTGTTTTGCAACAGGTTTGTGTGTTGAGGGAAAGTGGCTGCTAGAAAGTTTTAGACAAAATTACACAACTTGATAAGAATAGTCAGAGACTGGGACTGCATTTTTTTTTTGCAAGTTGGTTTTATCCAAATCAATGCATCTTGGACTATGCTCTCAACTTCTCACCTTTCAGGTTTGGTGCTGGTTTGATCCTGATTTAGTCCTGATGCAGACATGGTTTGCAATAATCTAATACAGTCATAGTCTAGAACAGGTTTAATTAAGGGTTTATTCCTAATTGAGTCCTAACTTTGATGTGATGTGTGTTCACTTCCTGTTTAAGTTAAATCGTACCAAATTTTGTAGCGGACAGAATAATCTCACACTGAGCTCTTTGTTGTTTCCTTACAAACTGATCATTAGTCTCATACTCTAACTATTGCTACCTCAGAAACCAGTTTGCAATAAATTATTATGACTATTGTGAGTGGTTGCCACAGAGAAAAACTGAAGAACCATCTGCACTGAAATCCAGATGCTAATTTGACATTGAACCTTGATGCATTAGAGAAGACATTAATGGCAGCCTACTGAAGGAGTTAATGAGACAACAGAGCCATTTTTCAGGTATGTTATTATTCTGCTTGGCCTTTCCTAAGGTCGTACAAAAGACTAAATTATTGAACATGCCGGTGGTGTCACCCATTTGAATAATGCAAAATGCAACAAAACCAAAATTCTTTATCCGCCACAACTCCTATGAGAGTAAATAGGGCTATGCAATCAAAGTCGTGATAGTAATACATTAGTTAAAACAAACTGTGCTACATATGAAAACCAAATACTACAAATACCCACACTAAAAGAAATATAATTTTCAAAACTTATTACTTGCCTGTACATAGTGATTGTACAGATAATAACACCTCAAGCTTGTTGGTGGCCCTTGTTGAAATTTCATTGTTCGGGTCCTGTACTAATGGTAAATAAACTTCTCCTGCATTAAACTCCTACCTCTCTTTATAAATAGTGAGATAATGATTTCCACAAGTATGTGTCATAATTTTTGCGCAACAATCCAAACTATAAAAATATTTAAGATCAAGCAAGTGACGCACGGACCATAATGGATGCAGAGACTTTTTTTCTGAATAAACAAAACCATTAACTACTTTTAACCTAACAACTCCCAACGGTGCTGGTAATTACATAGATTTGAGTGCTCCAATTTGACAAACTCGGGTAGGATGCAATGTGATAAGACAAAGCAGGAGAAGTTGAGACACCACACACACTAATGAGAGGAGCACATCGTAGAGAAGCTGAGTTTGGTGACACTCTCTCTCATTACCCCCACCGGGACGAACGAGAGAAGACAGCCCCGTGTCACAGAGCTACAGTCAAATCTTTTACCAAACACTGCTCGCACTGATCTCAAGCATCTTTTGAGTTGTCTTGCCTTCACATTTAGTTGAAAACTGTTTGGCAGCTCATTATAAAGAAGTGACAGGAATGACAAATAACGACAGAATGTTAAAAACGGACAATTTTGTCGCTAATTAGCAAAACTTTTGACAAACCTCTACTTTTGTCCCTTTGTTACGAGCGGTGCAAGGTCGAGGATTCATCTGTGTCAAAGTTTTAAAGGGAAAAATGGAATGAAAGAGGTATCATGACTAAAATGGCTTCATAGAGAGAGTCAATGCAGTGGTAGTTACTCATTTATATCACTTGAAATCATATTCATGCATCATGTTCTTTATGGTAAAGTCGGCAAAAGTGGATTGTGGCCAGAAGGAAGGCAAGTGAAGCATTGCCTCGTTACTTGGCTAAAAATGTTGCCTTTTAGACTAAGTCGGGGCAATTAAAGTCACAAATTCACTCATTGAGATCATTAACTGCGTTATAAATCCAGGAGAATGAAGCACTGAGAAAGCTACAGATGAGAGAAAAGGGAACAGCATTCAGAGTAATATGTAAGTTACTAGTTTTGAAATATAAATACATCTTATGGGTTGAGATTACATCACTGTTACATGTTTGGTCATACTTTGGGGAGAATAAAAGATGACTCAAACACATTTTGCACAAGAACTGTCTATTGTTCACACATTCACTTAGCACATTCCTCAGTTTAACCATTACAAAGCAAAATAGCGTAATACCTTGGTAAAAGATAAAGGAATTACTTTTATGATTAGTCATACAGCTCCCTCACAATTTTTATCTTTATTCTATTCTGTGTCGTGAAAGTGAAACTGGTGATATGAATGCAGTCTAAAAGATCAAATATAGCCACCATCTGTCCGTGAGACCTCCCAGGGAGCAAAGCGCCACAGTTATTTTTTATGAAGTGTGCTGTGAGATGTGTTATTATTTTTAATAGTTCTTTGTATTATAATCCATATGGACACAACATCTTGAAGGATTATATGTGTGTACATGAAAAGCATAACCATTTTAACACAGCGCGCGTGCCCTGAGGGATCATAAAATGCTCATTAATTCCTTAAATTAGCTTAAATGCCCTTATTGAATGCCACCTTCATGATTATTTTTTGCTTATTAACTATTCCCAGAGTGTGCTGCCGAGGGTCCCGTTAGGTCAGAGAGTGTGTGTGTGGGTGTGTGCACATGTGTGAGGAAGCAAATAACCCCCCTCCTCCTCTTTCTCCTCCAAATGCAGGGGCCTACTGCGGTTGCCTTGGCGACACTGGCTTGCAGCCGATAGGGAAAAATATTCAGGCAAATGGAAAATGTCAATTATGGCTGAAGATATGTAGATTTGAGCTGAAGGAGAGAAAAGAGGTAGACGAGAAAAGGGGAATAAGCAAATAATAAAAAGATGCAAGAAAGACAAGATTGTGGCTAGAGATGGGATAGAGGTTGACAGTCGAAGATAGCAGTAGGTTACAGCAAACTGCAAATGGAGAGACGAAAGAGGGAGTTAATGCCAGAGATGAGAAGCCAAACTGAGCGGCTGGTGCTGACATAGAACGTCTGTCCACATCTATTATAACACCTCCAACACCCTGAGCCTATGGACACGAACAGCGCACCTCCCCGTTCATTATTTCTCTCCCCTCTCTCGTTTTCGCACACCGGGCTATCTCCCATCCACAACCTTCCCTGGCAGCTTCCACTTCCAACTGGCAATTTGATTAAGCCTCAGAGATAAGGTCGTGCAGGAGAGTGCGGGGGATAAGGTTGGGAGACAGAGCACCGGTCTGGAGTCTATAGTTCCTGGTGTAATCGTAGAATTGATCTCCCATAAGCATGCGGCCAGTGCAGATTATGGTGCACAGCCGGGTCCATCATGCGCTTGTGGAATCTGAGATAACTACCTAGCGTGGGTGTGCGTATACATTCAAAATCCAGTATGTTAAATCATGCATGAATATCTTCTCAGTGTGTCCATCCCATTTGTATGTATGCATATTTACTTGTATAAAGGTGTGTGCATGCTAGCGTGTGTGTCTGTGTGTGCCCGCTGGTCCTTGCGTTGAATTAATGCATCCCTACCCCCATGTTCCAATTTCCATCTGAGGTCTCTTGACCCTCCCACTCCGCAGACACATAATGGTCCATTTGGGGTTTAGCAGCAGCCTGTGTAGAGACAGTGAGCGAGACTGTATTTCCATAAGACTGGGACACTGAGGCCCTCCTATACATATATTAGCCCTTTTGTGTCTGAGATGTGCAACTTGTCCATACGCACACACAAACACACATCATCCAAAACAGGGCATGATGAGAAAGTACACAATATAATGACACGACAGAGCACTCCTATAGAATATATAAATGCAGACAGACTGCTGTGACATGTTATAATGGGACTATTCAGCCCAATTCTGATTGACACTGGTAAGTGCTGAAGGAAATGTCTTACCTGCACTTTTACAATTGCATCAAACATTTGCATATGTCAAACATAACATAACATAACATACATAGTTAATACATACTCAACAACGGTTTATTTAAAGGTGCATTGTGTAACCTTTCTGATAGTGGGTTCGCCATCTGCTTGTTTCCATGGTAATGTTATTGCTTTGCCAGGGATGTTCCACAGTATGGCATTAAACAAATATATCTTGTGTTTATTCAGTTACAGGTGGTTTTATGTCTCAAAACTACCACAAAACATGCATTATTACTGCATTCATATTATTTGTTTATCAACATAGTGGATGCGCACCCTGAGCCCAGAAAGTGCCACTGTCTGTGAGGTTAACATAAAGTTGCAATGCTAACTAGCAATGTTATCAGCACACTAAAACTAAAAAAAAGTTTGATAAAATGAGTTATGATACTAAATGAACATTAGTGAGAGGGACACATCTTAATGATCCATACGCATTAAATGCAGGTGAGTGCATGAATGACAAGAAGAGAAGGCTCAAATTTCAGTAGCTGGGTATCCATTCATACTTGATTGACACAACTAGCCTACCCCCCGGGAGTGTCTGAAATCTGCTGAAATTCTAGACACTGACACGATATAAGACAGGACATTGGCTCTTTCTGCAGGAGACATGCACAATAGAGCATAAAGTAAGGTAGTCTGATAATCCCTCTATGCCATCCATTCAGGAAAAAAAACTATTACATCTACATGGAGTCAAGCAAAAATACAATGCATCTTTAACTAATAATACTACTATGACTACATAAATTACTATGCTAATCACTACAATCCAAGTTACTTTGCATCTTATGATATCTGAATTCAAAGTATAGCTCCACAGAGTAAATCAGGTTCTACTTGCATACCAACATACATGTATATTTGTGTTTGGGTATATACTGTAATTCAAGCATAGCATTATTTTGAATTATATATCTCAAATTTTGTGCCACACATAAGGGCCCAAGTTCAATTCAGTTTGATGTCTACATTTTTCTAAAGTAAGTAAGAAGATCTGACAAGTTTCTATCATCTTTTCACATAGTTTTGTTGAAAAATGTGTGCATACTCCCCTTTAGAGGAAAATGAAAGATCTTGCTATGGCACATGAAAGAAGACTCTTAATAATGATTGTTCAGTAAAGTTAATAACAGCAGAGAGACACAGACAGTAGTACTTAGAATGCCGCAATTTGAACGCTGAAAGAAATCACTGTCATGTCAACACTTCTTTAAAAAATTCAACAAAAGATGAAAAAAAATCTTTTCAGGTTTTGAAAAGGAGCCATTAGATTGAAAGCTCAGTTCATTTGTGATAGAAAAAGACGCTCATTTTGACTTGCGTTGTATATCTCGAGTTTTCCAAAGTGCCTTTTAATAGACACAATTTGCCTGTAAGAGCTTAAATTGCCATCAACTATTAAGGCCGAAGCGTTATCATTATATCATTTGATCGGTTGAGAGGCAGAGAGACCTTGAGAGCACCTGAATGAACACAGGCTTTGCTCACATCAAACACAATGTAAATGTCTCCTTTCTCTTCTCTCTCCTTAATCCCATTTCGGCACACGTGAAACCAGCACATCAGACCTGTCCTCTACAAATATCTGCAAACAGCTGACACTGCTCTGCACTGACCCACTTCCGATGGTATCTCCTTCAAAAGAAAGAACAAAAAGAGCAGGGTAAAAGGGATTAAATTGTAGAAAAAGCGTAATTGACCGGTGTTTTTGTAAGTGGATTGCTGAGGCTGCAATGGGGAGGTATAGGTTGCACTGCCTCCAGGCACACATGCACACTGTGTTCATTTACAATTGACTCCGGCTCCTGTGTGAATCTTCATTTGGGATTCACACACTCTTGCTGGTGGCAGATGGCTATTTCATCATCATCATCACATGCCGAGGAAGAGGCTGGCAGAGTCAGGTGGCATGTATGTGCACTGTGCTGGGGGAATCCAAAGTATCATTATTTCAGTATAATTGGCTGACAGGAACATTTGGACTTAATTGGTTGGCTGACAGTGTAAACCCCAGGGCTTATGGGTATTGTAGTACTGATAATGCAGACATTGTGCTTGATCACAGAGGCTGGCTCAGATGATTATTTGGATTTCTGAACAAGTACATCGGTGTGTGTTCCCCCGTATTATGAGTGTTGAAGGCAATAAGTCAATGTCAAAATCAAAAGTATTTAATTGCTGGGTTTCAGATCACATCACGACATCCTACAGGTCACTAATACTTAATACAGATGACAAGCAACTAAAATTAATTCAAATGCAGATTTGTGTTGTAATACAGTGAGTTTTTGGGTCTAGTCACTAGTAGAAATAATGAGGTTCAACATGACTTGCTCACAGTAATAATGTATGTTTTATAATGTTTTGTTTTTTGTTTTGTTTTTTCGGCAATGAAAACAATTCAAGAAAAGTTTATAGTTTAGCTAGCAGGTAAGACTATGAAGCAAGCAAAATCAATTTCAAGTTGGAGTCTAAAAATGGTAATGAGGCATTTATAATTTTGGAGCTTACTAACTTTTTAAACTGGCAGCTTGACAGATGCTAAGACATTAAATTCCTTCCTTGGTTTATAAACGTATATACATTTGACTTGGTTATCACTGGCAATGCCTAAATAAACACATTATTTTAACCGCAGTATAGCTAAAACTCATATGATCTTTTACCCTTGAGACATGACTTGGCACATCTCCATTCATTTAACTAAAAGAGGAAAGGGTCTAATGTTAAACAAGATGAAATATAGCTCTATATGGCTGGGTCATCAGGAGAACAAATCTGTGTTCTGAAAATCAAAGCAAAGAAGCCTTCAAATGAACTGTGGCCCTGAGGCAAACTTCAACTTTGGCACAGCAGCAGCAGCAGCAGCAGCAGTGATTTCTATGAAAAGGATGCTGCCACCTACAGCAAACACAGCGAGCAGTAAGCGCCAGTAATGAATTCATCCCAAGACAGGCAAGGGAGAGAAAGAGCCCGGGGCAAATATGAACAGAGGTTTCCAAATCTTGTGCAATAACCCTCCATCATGTGCTGCTTAGGCTGACTGGCAGGCGCTCCAAACAGATGGAGTGAGTCACCAGATTAAAATGCCGAAAAATGGGGTTGAAAGAGGTGAAATTGGGACTTTATTTAGCATGTTGATTCACATGAAAATCCTGACAATTGAGGGAAAAAATCCCTGACCTTACATCAATTTTACAGGATTACGGAGTTCTTTAAAGGTTGATTCAATAGAGGAATACGAGACTGGATTGTACAGTATAGTGTAAATGTTAAAAGCTGGGTGTAGAAATGTTAAACACAAAAGAAATGCAAGTGGTATGTGTATATGGTGGATGGAGTATGAAAGGTCATAGTTCTCTTGTACTTAATGTAATATAATGTACATTGTAATGTACACTACAAGTCAAAAGTTTGGACACATTTTTTATTTATTTTTCTTCTTTATTTCCATGATTATTTTCATTGTAGATTCTCATGGAATATATTAACACTGTGAACGGAGACATAATGGAACGTAGCAAACAAAAAAATAAGTCAAAACTGTTTTTACTGTGTTTACTTTTAACTCGGGTTTGCACTTTTGTCATTTCTTGACCCTGAAAAGGCACAGCTGTGAAGTGAAAACCATTTCAGGTGACATAATCATAAAGATCATTGAGAGAAGGTTAAGGGTTTGTAGCACTGTCAACACAGCAAAGCGTGGCTACTTTGCAAATTTGAAAGTAAAATATTTAAAACATTTAGTTGAGTCAAAACCTTATTAATATTGCACAGCATCAAAATTGTCACAAAATACACTGGATCTACTGGCTGCTAGTGACTTATCCAAAGCAGAACTACATCTGAATTTTATTTTAACACAATCTGATCAGAGAGAACTGACTTAGTTTGAACTACAACAGGTGAAGTGATTTTGTATTGTGTCCCTCTCAAAAAACATTACAGTCACAAATTAAACATGAGGATGCATAGCTTTTCATTGCACAGGAAAAACTTTTTTGTTAGGTTAATAGACAATCAGAATCATTCGACCGGAAGTGTAATGGCCTCACTAAAGTGCCAGTTTCTCTAATAGCATGTAGCCTTCCCAAGGACAGAAACAGACAATAAGAAAGGGCCTAACAGCGCAGGTATTTGTGTGTGCTGCTTTTTGCCTCTTTGTGGCCAGTGTAAAAGGCAGTAAATAAATCACCAGTGTCGATGTGAGATATTACCTCGGGCCAAACAAAAGGACACCGCAGACACAGCGCACGGAAAAAGGTCAAGGGGAAGCTCAGGCAGAGACGCACCGCAAAAGGTTACCTCGCACCAGTAAAAATGAGCTGGATGTGAACAAAATAATGTGATGGAGTTAGGACGGCGTGTTCTCGGAGCTAAGTGAAAGAGAACGAGGAACACAGGGTTAGCGGCGTCTGATGAAACCACTGTACCTCTTCATTATGGGCTGTAATAAAACCCGCCATGATGCTCCCTCCCATACATGCTCATTTACATGTGTCCTTGTAAAATAAACACAATCATAATAAAACTAAATCAGTTGCGTTTGGCACGGCGCCACTTTACAGACGCCACTACTTTGTAAACACTGACGAACCATTATATTTCACATTTTACAGGACACATAAAAGAGATACATTTACAAAAATATGCAGAAAAAAAAACAGTTTGTGGTGAGTCTGACGGTGCCTGGATGTTATTTTAATCCTACTAGTTATAAATAATAATCTATATAATGTGAATATGTAAAATGGTGATTTAATGTCTGCTTCTAAAAGCAATGGTACATAAAGAATGTTTTGTTTCAGCTAAATAATTCCTGTATAACTATCTGAGGAAAGCTATGTGGAGATATTGGGCTGTATTTATTGTACAAAGAAAGAGCCAGGGCTGTATAAGCACAACACAGGTTGAATGCTCCACAGTATGGCATTAAAGGGCCCATATTACGCTATTTTCTGATCTATGTTATAATGTTGCTTCCTCATCATGAACATACCTGGAATTGTGTTTAACACCTTTATCACACAAACCCTACTTATTAAGGCAGAGTTCTTCTCTCAAACAAAAAACTCTCTATTCCACCTCGTGATGTGGTAATACAGGAAGTCCTCCACTGTTTTTTTTTTTTTTTTTTAACTCTATACACCTTCACTAGAATTATATGAATAATTTACTTCTTAGAATTGCCAGTCTCTTCTGAACAAAAGGTAAATGGTAGCTGATAACTTAAAAACTACCGTTTCATGACATCACAAGGTGGAGCAGAGCATTTTTGATATTTAGAAATGTAGACAGACTAAAAACGTGGGGTTGAAACAAAACACAATTCCAAGTATATTTTTGATGAAGTAACAACATTCTAACACAGCTTCGAGCAAACAAGAGTAAATTTTGTGTAATATAGGACCTTAAGACATATGTTTCTTCATGGAGACAAGAAGATAAGAAAGTTACAGATCATCTTTGGAGAAACATACTTGCTCACAGTAATAATGCATGTTTTTAAGTAGATTTTTTTCTTTTTACAATGAAAACACCAATCCAAGAAAAGGTACACAGTGTACCATTGAATTCTTCAGTGTTTATCATTTGAATTGAACGAGCAGGTAAGACTATATGTAGCAAGCAGAATCAACATAAGTGATTATATGCCCAAAGACGAATAGCAAAACAACAGCGTGAAGCCCCCCGCAATCAAACAACATTACACAAATGATAATCCAGCGAATGCACACTGGGCTTTAATGACATTATATCATAAACACACTGTCAAGGAAATCTATTACCTTGAGCGCGCACATACACAGGCAGCCATTAAGGCGCTAACACGGAACATGATTTACTTCATTATGATTATTACTGTCATAATTACGTGCGCCGTTATCATTCTGGTTATTAATAGCAATGACACTATTATTAGGCTGTCTGCATGGCGCGCTGCTTATGTCTGGGCCTAATTACTGTCTCGGCATGTCCCAAGTAGTAAGACTAACCTCTGCTTCTATAGGTCACCAACCCTACTCCGCCTCTCATCACCAGTGACCCACACTTACTTAACTCTCTTCTATAATCTCATAACTGATAGCCAAGGCGCTAATTCTCTCACACACAATTTATTAGTGGGTTGTTTGTGAGCTCCAAGAAACCGGTAGTGCATTACTGTCAAGCTTTAATCCAATTAGCGTGTGCATGTGTGGAGAGGAGAGAAAGAAGAGACTAGGAGAGAGAGGGGAACAGGTAGACTACGGACCGCCTGCTGTGAAGAGAAGGCATTAGGGAGACGGCAGCACCCTGAGTCTTTTTATTAGCGTGTGATCACAGCACAGAGAGACAGGCACAAATGTAGAGCAGCACCTTTCCCTAATCTCTATGGGCGTGTGTGTGTGTGTGTGTGTCCATGTGAGACTGAGTGAGTGAGTGTGTGGCAATTCAAAAGTAAAAAGAAGTGATCAGACTGTATTCATTGCTTCTTTGTTTTTTGTTTGTTTGTTTTTTAAATAGGAATAACAAAAATAAAATTTCTTCATTCAGGTAAGAAACAACTAATGTTTACCCTGTATTCTTAAGGTTAATGTTTTGTAAGCAGAAAATGCAAAGAAAATGCAGCAGACGCAACCCAAATTTTAATCATCTTATTAGACTACTTTATTTTTTCACAACAGTACTCTTGCTTTGACCTTAGAATACTTTTTCTTACTTAGACTTACAAACTTTATTGATCCACAAGGGAAATTATTTGGACACTAGCTCACACATCACAATATAACATAATAGCTAAGAGCAAAAATATAATGGTAATGATAAATTCCAGTAGCAAAACTAGTACAAAAGCAAAAATAATAAGAGACTGGTGTTAAATATGGCTTAATTATATAAATGTATATGTGCAAGTAAAACTTAAAAATCTAGAAAACAGAAACTTTATACACTGAAATATGATAATATAGTAAATATATCTCTCAGTTATATACAAGAGGTCATAATGAGATACATTGGAAAGATGAAGTAATGATTGACATCAGGTTATCGATTACAGGAAATGATGTGATTACTCCATCCAAGTCTGCCATTTTGAGATGTGATACGTTTTGATAATAACCCACTGAATCTGAAAGTGACTGCGTTAACTGCTCTGTCTCAATTACCCCATAAACACATTGGAAGTGTTGTGCTGCTTTTGACACTAATTATGAGAGCAGCTTTAATTAAAGAAGGCAGGACTCATCCACAGGGGACGAAAACAACACCTCGTTTGACATTAAAAACAAAAAGGCACGCTCATCTGATCTGTAATTATAAAATCACAGCACATAGACAAGAATAATGCAAGATTCTGGCTACAGGAAATTAAGTAGGGGAAGATAATTTTGGTTTTAAGAAACACATTATGAAGGGAACATACTGTATAATAAAGCAGTGGATATTAATGAGCTTTAATACCTTTAATTTGCTTGTATTTTAAATGTATGGGAGTTTTTAATAGAGGTGTGCAAAAATATTGAAATATCGATATATTGTATTGTCTAATGTGATGATACAGTATCAGTATCATCGGCTGCTGTATCAATATATCACCAAGATGTTTTTTGGTGTATTTTACTAAATTATTTTGTTACAGCGCAACAGTTTTTTTGCTTGTTTAGAGGAAGAAAACTCATTTATGCAACACATTTGACATTTTCACTGTTTTGAGGATTAAAATGTTTGTGTTTCATATCAATTTTGCACAAGAAGTGGTTTAACAAAGACTTTTAGTAGCACAGACATGATTTAGTCTTTATTTTTTATTGAAACGTCTTGAATCGTTTTGAAATATATCGTATCAAATTGAAAGTGCACTGTATCAAGATATGTGCTGAGGTATGTATCGTATCGGCAACGTCTTAATGATACCAGCCCTAGTTTTTGAGGTGTATTCTGTATTAAAGGGCCATATTACGGTATTTTCGGATTTACTGTATGTTACAATGCTGTTTCCTCATCAAAAATATACCTGAAGTTCTTACTAGTTCATACTTAGGCTGAGTTCTTTTCTCAACCTGAAAACTCTCGGATTCCACCTTGTGATGTCAAGTGTTAATACAGAACTCCATCCACCTTCACTAGAATCATTTGGATAATTTCAGCCCTGGAATTGCCAATTTCTACTGAACTAAAAGCAAAAGGTAGTTGTTAACTTGAAAACTACTGTGTTTTGACATCAAAAGGTAGAACAGAGCATTTTGAGCTTTGGAGATGTAGGCAGTATAATAATGCAGCAATCCCCAAGCATGTGCGAATGAAACAAAACGCAACTCTTTGTATTGTAACATTATAACACGGCTTAAAGGCAATATAGGGCCTTTAAACTTTTCATAACAAACTCTTTTTCTCTTACAACTTCTCAAAAGACATTATCGAGCGCACATTATCGAACTACATATCTGGAGAGAAAGCGGGATAAACAGAGCTCTTGGTGGAGAAGTAGCAAAGAGTGTATTTAGTGGAGGTCCTCTTCACTGTCAGAGTCCACAGTTATTAATCAGCTATTGTCTGCTCTGCTTTTAGTGCAGCCACACTGACATGCCCCCGCTGAACCCTGGGGAAGAAAAAAGCTGCCTTCAGACCGCCATGACCATTGTTTCAATTTTAAAATAGCTAGCTGACAATGTGCAGTCTATTTATATATTTGTATTACTATATTTCTATATTTTATTTTTACTTGTACATATACATTTATATAATTATGCCTGAAACCAGTCTCTTGCTATTTTTGCTACTTATTTTGAATGTGTTATTACCATTTATATTTTTGATCTTTGTTATTATAATATATTGTGATGTGTGAGCGACTGAGTCCAAATAATTTCCCTTGTAGATCAATAATGTTTGTCCATGTCTAAATCTAATGAATATATAAATATATAATAGATTAAAATAGAATTTTCAATGGAAAGTAAGAGCTATTTATTCAATATATGTGGTCTTTTGCTAATTCTCATAAAGATTAAGACCATTAAAAATGTTTAGAAAATCTGGGTATTTTTGAAAACCCCAAAAGCATAATAGAAAAGATTTGTCTGAAAATGTACAGTATAATTTTAATAAAAATAATTTTCTACATAATGCAATTTACTATATAGATAATACTTTTCAAATCACACCTAATGCTGCACTTGGGCTGCCTCCATTTGTCTGCTGATAAAAAAGCACAATGTAAAAGGGGTCAAGTGGATTCTCACCACACACACTTTGAAAAAGCAAATTAGTGACTCAGGGCTCTTATCATTACGCCTGTATACTTAAGACTACAATATCCTGCTTTTGACTTTTTTGTCTTCTTGGCATTTTTCCTCCGAGGTGAAACTCAAAATGTCACAGGAAATGGGAAAAGTAGAAAAGAAGACGTTCTGTTAATACAAGAACGGAAAGGTGTGGTATTTCAAAAGCAATTGTTCCAGCGTTCAAATGACGAGGTTTTCCATTCAGTAATCATGTCGTTTTCATGCCATATTCCCTCTAAAGGTTTTGTAGAGCATTATGAAGCAATGTGTTTTAAGTATGTTATAATCAAGAGTGCCAAAGATGAGAATCAGATTTGAAAAAGGATCTCAGAAGAGGCAGAAAAAATATAGTCACATACACTACGGGTGTACAAAAATAATGAATTATCGAAATATCATTATATCGTGATACTAAATTTGGTGATACAGTATTTTTACTTTTAGCAAATTCTTTTGTGATTGCACTGTAATTTTGTTACTTATTTAGTGGAAGGTAAACTATGCCATATACTTGATATATTCATTGTTTTGATTATTAAAATACATGTATTTCTTCAGAGTATCATGTACAATATATCGATTATTACAGGTATTGCCATATCGTGATAATATCGTATCACAAGCCATGTATCTTGTATCGAATCGAACCGTGATGGACCCTGTGATTCCCAGCCCTAACATACATACATATATGTGAAAAGGACTCATAATTACAATGGAGATAGATAAAACATTTAAAGATAACACATGTAAGGAATTATGTAGCAAAGAGAAACAAATTTCAATAACTTCTTAATAATAAATACATAAACTACATCCTTAATAATTCCTTACTTCATATATATGATGCCTTCTGTATGTATATCTAATGCAGAAAGTAGTAAACATATAGAAAAATATACACTAATGTATATAAATAAATATTGTTTCCATTCTCAAATAGAGCATTAAGCATTATAGTATTTCAAATAAGTTACAGGAAGAACACAAAATGTCTCTAGATTCAATGGTCCATTCAGTGAAAATTGTGCTTGGCCTCCTTGTAGGTCAATTGAAAGTAGACAAAAAATATTATAAGATACACAAAATCCCACCTTACTGACTACACCTGCAGAAACAAAAGATGAAAATAAATGAGTCATCCAAGGACAGAATGACAGAAACTTTTGTAATTTGAAATTTTAGCCTTTGCTTTAATTATTACAAAGGTCAAGCAATAAGACTCTCTAGTAATTACTCCAGAAAAAGAAGCTTCTATTATAAAAAAAAATAAATTAACACTTCCTAAAATATTTGGGTGAATGCCAGATTTTAACAGCCACACCAAGAGCTGGAGTTAAATACAGTCACTTGAATGTGGCGCAGGTGTCCACATATACACTATAGCAAATGTAAGCTAAGCTGCACAAGGTCATAAACCTTTGTTAAAATGATTAGTCATTTCCTTCCTTATTTTGTATATAAACTTGTTTATTGGTAGTTTAAACTTCTACCAACATACTGAAATATATTGAGATTCATGGGATTCTTGTATTAGTTTATCAGTTGTTATTTCTCTCAAATGTTAATGCTCCTGGGGGTGTTTACTTTGTGCACTCTGAATGGAATCCTACT
Organism: Boleophthalmus pectinirostris; assembly: GCF_026225935.1. Classification (NCBI taxonomy): domain Eukaryota; kingdom Metazoa; phylum Chordata; class Actinopteri; order Gobiiformes; family Gobiidae; genus Boleophthalmus; species Boleophthalmus pectinirostris. The sequence goes on along the minus strand of NW_026571190.1, from coordinate 25,754,792 downwards.
TTTAAAAACGCTTGTTGCAAATCTAACTCTAACTTGAAATTTTTTATTTTTATTTTTTTTTTTATGAAATCTTGCAGCCCTATCTTACATCTGACTTACATTTGCCCATTACAGAAGCATACATTATTATATGCTGTGTTAAAGGTGCATTGTGTAACTTTTCTGGTGGAGATGTTATTGTTTTGGAATGTTTCACAGTATGGTATTAAACCTTTCTATCTTCATAGAGACCAAACCAGACCAAGTTACAGGTGGAGAGGCAACCCCACTCAGAGTGACAATGTTTTTTAATGTATTTTTGAGCAATGACATATCCATAGAAACAAGCAAGTAAACGAACCCCAACCAAACAGTGACATAATGCATCTTTAAACTTAAAAAATGTACATTTTTGTGTTCTCCCAATCCGCTACCATTATACAACTAGCCTTTGATTTGTGAGATTGAGGAGTGTGTTTTCTTCAGCCTTTCCCCTGCCCATTGCTCAGTGTGACATTGACACTGATGGTCTGTGGTGCACCAACACAAAACTCCTTGATGTTCGGAGACAGGCCTGGACTCTGCACTGGTGTTCCCCTCCAATGACTGTTGCCATATCTATTTGTTGAACCGTGCTAGAGCCTTATTAAGGTTGCACTGTGCTCCCTCAGGATCTGATCACTGCTAACACACAAACACAAGATATACAGACGGCTAACTCTTTCATACAATGGCAATATATCAAAGGCAACCAGACACATGGTCATACACAGGGAGGCCCGTGGCTACCCTGTCTAATCACAGTGTGTTTGTGTGCTGGGGTCTCAGAGGACAGTCCAGGCTGCGCCCATAGTCCCCTGGTGGATCCTGACCACTACGAGCTTGTTTCTTGATCATGTCACCATCATAGATACAAGACTCACACACACACAGATATTTACTGATCAAGAAGCGTAGGGACAGGTCACGCCAAGCAAGCAATTCAAAAAAGTATAGGTGAAAGTAATAGATACAACCTAGGTCTGGAAATACTGAAGAGACTACCCTTAGGGTGAACTGCGTAACATTTCTAGTGAAGGGTCCACCACCTCCTTATCCCCATCGAAATATTATTGCTTTGTCAAGAATGTCCCACAGTAAAACAATCTATCATGAGGGAGACAAGCAGGTTACAGCACTACGCTACATAACAGTTCAGATCTATTGAAAGTCACAGAAGGAATTACTGTATGTTTCAGCAATAGAAACATCTGTAATGAAGAAATGCTAGATGTATGTGTTCATTGTCATACCACAGAACAATTCCAGGCAAAGCAATAACATCTCCATAGAGACAAGGTAGCCGACTCTCAACCAGAAAAGTTGCGCAGTGCACCTTTAAAAGAGATAAAATTGCTTAGTGCTGCTAAAGATCGTTTTGTTCATGGGAATTGGATTGTGTGTTTGCCTGGCTGTAGGCTATGAGCAGATAAAGTATTAAATGTGCCTGTATGATCTCTAGGGTGCATAGGTATTCATACAGAGGCAGAATTGATTAAGCAACTCCAGTGGAGAATAGTATAGAGAATACTCCACTTATTATGGAAATGAGACATGTGCTTTTGTACAGCAGTGTTTTACATAACACATAGCATTCCCATAGCATTCATAAGGAGACAGTGAGAAAACTTTACACATTCTTGGTCGGTTGGTTCATTTGGTCTTCTGACAATTTATTGTAATAGATTATTTTTTTCATATTAGATTTAGATTGTTTTCATATATGACAGGATCAAGCGCTCATTTGCAGTTTTCTTCTCAGATCGATAGACCAAATGGACCTCACTGGACTCAAGTCACAGACAACATGAGGAAGACGGTAAGTGAGCAGTCAAAACTGTCAGGTATGAAAACAAACTAAACTTTGGTCTGAAAAATGAATATATTACAATTTACACATTCTTGCTGTTGCTAGCTATTGTTGTTTTTGAATGTCATGACAAAAAATGTTTTACCATAGTTGGCTGGAAAGGACTGGTTTAAGTTCTTTACAATATTAAAACCAGTCAATAAACAGATGTAGAAAAATAGCATTATCGACAAAAATTTATATCTTTTTTGAGTCTCCCAACAACTGCAATATTATGTTAGTCTAACAGAAATGTATCATATAACTTTTTGGGAAATTCTTTTTCCATTTTCATTTGAGATCATCCTTTTTGCAGCATTTTTAGTTATAAACAATATATTTGACATTCAAAACTGACATATTCTTAAAACATGATTCTTTGCATATATTTTTTCCAACAATCTGCCTACCTTTATAGAAAATGGGGCATGTGTGGGTGTACGGATGTGTGTGTGTTAACAAGAATATCTGAGTAGACTTGCCCCATATTCAGCTGGCCCTCTATCATCCATTTTCAGACATGTGAAAGACACACCAGACACAAACTCATTTCGGCGCTCTCTGACACAAAATGGGATTTCTATGTTTGAGCGAGAGGGGGGTCCACTGGCGACAGAGGAACACATCAAGAGGTGAGGGCTTTATAATCGCTGATGCCAGATTGGATGTCAGCTGTGGCATAAGTGACAATCTATCACCCAAGCAGCATGTGAAGAGGACTCCATACACAGGCAGGACTTCAGACAGGCCCTGCAAAAACAGTCCCTCCTTTAAGCGTATTCCTCCACCCACCAGGGCAGTTTGTGTATAATACGGATAGGGACAGACATACATAAACATATAAAAGCCACATGACACAGTAGTAAGGGATATTCATGCACGCAATGCTTTTCAAAAATCACATCAAAGAAAAAGCCCCAGGCCCCCTCTAAGCACCACATGAAGCATACACTGTGCCTCATATTGGTTTTTGGGTCTACTTCCTGCTCATTGTCACATTCACCACAGCTGTGCAATCGCCACTGTCCATTGGTTTGGAAGTACATTAACTATGGAATATTTTACAATTCAATACAGATGGTGGGTTGGTGGTCCAGGCTTAAGTGAGAGAGCAGCCATATTGCTCCTGGGCAACGCATTGAAGTTGCAGATGACTTTATATGTCCAATGATGTGTCTATTCTGATGTGTGAGTGAATAAGTAAATACAATAGGATGATTTAAGACCTAAAGGGTATGTTAGGCTTTGATGTGCTATAGTAGGTCATAAATGCAGATTTTAAAGGGCCACATGCATATGAAATGATGAAGTAAAACAGACAAGCAGTCAATGTAAAGCTAAAACTTTAAATAATAGAAGTAAATTCTAAATGCTAGACAGTAAATGTGACAAGAGCATTAGAATGTAACAATGCAATTCTTTTGATTGATTTATGTCTTTATTTGTGGAGAACTCCTTGAGATGAACCATGTTTTTTCAAGGGGACCCTGACCAATCATTATTAAATAAACAAATGAAATGCAAACTTTATTATGAGTTACTGTAAGAAACAGTGTGTGTTTTGTTGCTAACAGGTGCTGTAGAGAGACATTTGACATGTAGTGAACAGTTCAGGCTTACTTAGGTTAGAAGTTCCAAATTTTTCTCAACTTTCTGATCAATCAATCACTTCCTAACTCTAATTTCAATATTATTTAAGATTAAGAAGTAGAGTACTTCCAACTGAAAGGAAGACATGTGTAGGTATTCTTTGCTAAACTACCCATGTAATTTACCGTACAATCACACATTTGTAGATTTGGTCGACCACTGCCCATGTGTACACAGTGTGTTAGTGTGTGAGCGCGCTAACAGCAGTAGCGGATGTTAATCAGTGCTGAAAGTCATTATGTGGGTTTCCTGGGCCATTAGCCTAATGCTAAGGGATAACACAGAGAAGTGGATGAGAGCTGACGCTAACAGGAGCTAATCATCAGGACCACCTCTCACTGTGAGGCTGCCCATGACACTAAATAGCCCTCAGAGGCACAGACCACAAGCACGCACGGCCAGATAATTACAGCTGCCCCCAGCATTTTATTAATAAAATTTCAATAAATTCCCTCAAATATTTGAACTAGCTGATGCACGTGTGATTTGATTTGACACTTGAATGGCCTTCCAAGTGCTAACATTTCTCTTTTGTCACACATTAATTATTCATATCCTCCAATACTGATCATTTCATTTCAGCGTAATTTTTGCCCTAAAGTTTTATCAAGAATAAAAATAGGATAGGAAAACTCAAAATTCAATCCATGTCGCTTTATTACACTGAAAAAACACACAGGTGCATTGCTTTGAGCTCAATCTCCATTTCAATTTCAACCAGTAACAAAAGCTCAGGTTATTCTTGGCACGTCTTGGTGGAGCTTGCTTCTTTGCCAGGCATTGGCACAGCATCGCAGCTCTCATTTGCATATCACCTGATCTGACCAATGAATTGCTTCCCGCTTAATCATACTATTTGACCTAGCAACCGAAATCACCCGGTGTGCTTTTGACTGGCACACACTGAAATAAAATAAATCCCCAGGACCTAGCTAGATCAAATATAGAAGGAAAGCGCTAACAAGGCAAATTTCTAAATGCTACTCTTTTTTTTTTTTTTTTTTTACATTTTAATGAGTTGTGGACCAATGAGAGTGACCCCGCTGCTTCACACGGCACCAGGGCTATTGAACTGAGACCTCATGGAGTCATCAAAGGCTACAATTCAATATTATAAAGTCACAACTATAGAATTTAGGCAGGGTTCATTTACACTGCTTTCTCTTTAAGAAAAAAGAACACTACAGCTCTTAAGATACATGGAGCTAATGGAGCAGAATTGGGATTTGAAGTCAAGATATATTTCGCATGTCATTTAGACTGTGATATCCCTAATGACAATGTGACCTATTCATCAAGAAACAAAAACAAGTGAGTGATAGTTGGTACATTAAAGGTCATATATTATGCAAAATTGACTCTTGTGAGCTTTAAGACATGTTATAAAAACATATCTGAAGTTGTGTTTCGTTTCATTCACACATGTTTGAGTAACCTGTTATTAGTCTGTCTACATCTCCAAAGCTCAAAATGCTCTGTTCCAACGTGTGACATTATGAAGCAGTAGCTTTCAACTTAATGCATTTTACCTTTCAGCTCAGTAAAGATTGACAATTCCAGGGATGGCTGAAACCAATCAAATGATTCTAATGAAGGTGCGTGGGGTTTAAAAACACAGTGGAGCCCTTCCTGTATTACCACATGACATCACAAGGTGGAAGAGAGTATTTTCTGTTTGAGACTAGAACTAATATGCAGGATTTAACATGTGTGAATGAAACAAAACATAACTCCAAGTATGTTGGTAATGAGGAAACAACATTATAACATTATATAGTGTAATATGGACCCTATAAAGAAATGTTTTTGTTATTTCTACAATAATATTCCTGTTTGCATCATGTACATATGCAACAGCAGACTTCTTCCATTTGTTTCTAGTTGGTGTACTTCCTGCAGAATAGCACTCAGTTGCTGGGATACACTAATTAGCCACAGTGACAGACACGCAAACATTCATGCACAAATGTAGAGCCAGCGTTTCACTTAACTTGCATATATTTGGACAGAAGGAGAAATTGTATCTGGTCAGCCTGAAATTCAGCTTCCATAGTTAAGAGAAGGATTACCAACCGCTCGGTCAGTGTGCACTTCATTAATGAGGAGTCTATCTCTTCAGTCAAGTGAGTACACTGTATGCATTCTCTCCTCAACAGCAGGAGGCACCCAGCTAAGGGCACGTAGACACGCAGGTCTTTAGTGAGGAACTTCAAGCCACATGCAGTCAAAAACATAAAGACAACTGGAGAAGACAGATGAGCCCAGCGCTTCTATTTAGCATATTAGCCCATTTATTAAACATAAAGGGCCACAGCTCAAGTTTACAGATGGGGGAGGATGATGTGGGTTATATGAAACAGAATGAGAGGAGGTAAAAGTTGTAGAGGTCTCCCCTATTAGCGAGGTCCAGCACCTTTTGGCCGCCTGGACTGGCTCATCTTCATAATAGGCTGACCCCCTGTGTTTCAGGCTCATTAAGAAGGCAGACGGCAGGAGCAATGCAGACGAACGCCTGTCACCTCTCTGCTCCCACCGGAGACCACCTCCACATAAAAGGAAGATGAATGGACAGATAGTTGAGGAGAAAGACAAGGATCAGATGGGAGGTGGGACCCCAGGTTTGATCATGATAACACTAAAATAAGCTGTTTGGGGGAAAACCTCAAATGAGCTGTAATGGTGAGAGTGGCTGTGAAGGAAATCTGCCTGGAAACAGTCGCCTGGCAGGAGTGAGAGAGCACATGTAAAAAGTGGCATCGTGAATTGAAAAAGTGCATCAGGAATACAGATGAAGATAGAACGTCTGAGCTCTCTGTGACAAAAATGAAGAATATGAGGCAAGATTTTGCACTGTGGAACCTCTGCAATGCCACATCTTTATAAATTCAGTAAATTTATAGCTCCACAGACCAGTACTTTTACAGTGGACAATGGCTTCCAGGTGATCAACTTAAATATCAACTTAAAACTTAAATTTCAAAAACATTGCCCAGATGACTGCACACAAAATCCTCTTTGACAACCATTTCAGAGAACCATGATGTTTTAGGCCTTTAAAGTCATATTGCCTGAGGGACATGGCAAATCTTAAATTATCCTTCAGTGTTCAACTTTATGACAATATTTACCTTTGTACAGAACATTACATTTAACATTTGCACATTTATACCTCACAGATTTTGGTACAGGGTCCAAAAATCTGCCCTTCCAAATACACTTTTAATTTCCTGTGGTCAGTGAACCTAACACAGTTACACTTGTAAAGATCATGGCTCTGTATGTGACCAGGGCATGACAGGACGTGTGGGTGTTTAGGACAACATTGGTTTGTTTTGGGCGGTCCCAGGGGAGTGCTTGCTTTATTACACACAATCCCTGCAATTGATTAAGTCAGCGTCCCAACGCCAGACTGCCCCCAGACCAGACAGAGAGGTCAGAGGTACAAGATCAAAGTTCGTAGGTCACAAACCTCATCTAACCTTTGCACCATCAGGCAGTGATCAGTTACCAACAGACGGATTGACCAGCATCCTAAATCAATATGGCGTTGTGACCCACTGGGAAATCACAGCTCATACAATCACAGCGGCCCCCCTCAGAGAGATGGTGAGAGCATGAAATAGATGAGAACAACATCCATCCCATATTAACAATCATTCCAGCAGAATGCAAGATCAGTTCTTGGCTTAAAATGTTCTTTCGTTGTTTTTCTGTGTCCCTTTTTTGTACAATATTTCAGTATTTCAAAGTTGACTCCTTTTCTTCATCTATTCTTCACTACTTTGTCATTGTAAGTAGTTTAATCACCAGCTATGCCTGCCAAGCAATGAGTCATGATTACATACATTTTATTTCAATAAATCATAGTTTCTTTCTGATGTGAAAATCACAGTATCGTCAAAAGCCAGTCAAAAGGCCTCAAACGTCAGACAGACCATTTCCTTCAGGATATGGAAAAGAATCAAACAGCAATATAATATACTGTATATTGCACTTTGTGAGAAAATATGTACACTAGTTCATATGCATTAATATGAAATTAAAATAAAAACAGTTCTTGTTGTTTGTCTGTGATCAACACAGGTCAGTTGAGAAGATATATCACTAAGCGGTGAAGCACTACCACATAATTAATGTGAATAACTATTGGTATCAGTTTTTGGACAACAATAGATGGTGTTTTTTTTAAACACCCCTAAGTACACAATTTGGCCATTCCCTTCTTTGTTTTCCCTGACTTCTATCCTTCCTTTTAATCATCCATTATCCACTATCCTCTCTTTATCCTCATTAAAAACCCAAGTACTCTAGTGACTCAGATTTAGACAAATGCCACAGTAACAGTTAATACTTAGTCCACACACAAACACACTTTCATTACCCTGTGCACATTAGACTAATTGAGTGAATTCCAGATTGCACCTTCTCACAACTAATACACAAGAGAGACCTAAACAAATTTACCCATTTCTTTTCTCTTTTTTTTTTTTTTTTTTTTTTTTTTTTTTTTTTTTTTTACAAAGTGCTGCCTGGTGTTGTTTCCATAGCATCACCACATCTCATAGCCACTGCACGAGATAGCCTGACTTGTCAAGCAGTTGGTCATAGAGACTGAGAGGAGAGAGTGAGACTAAGGGAGACATATTGATGCTGTGTGTGTCACAGCCCACAACATCCCTGTGAGCTTTCTCCCATAACGGGCGGTGGTTTGCTAGTCTCCAGCCTTGCCTGCTTGTGCCACTGTAAGCCCATAGTTTATTTTGATAAATTGAAGGGGAAGCCCTGTTAATAAATCAGAGGCATGTGATGAAGAAAAGCCTTAAATAGGATATTAAGATTTATATCACAGATTCTGCTTGTTCCCTGACAAGTACACAATTAATCCTTCTTCTCTCTGTCTTTCTTCCCTCAAACGCACCCATTTTTCTATCTGCTCCGTTTTATGGTGATTTCTTATCAGGGTGAAACGTGGGAGTGAGCCGAAGGGGGGGAAAAAAAAAAAACAGAGGAAGGGGGCGTTGGAGTGGCTGTAGCCTTTGTTATTGGCCGAATGCAACACACACAGTCATTACTGGAGTGGAAGGGCGCACGGTGCATCAGGGAGCAGGGTGGGGGTGTCTTCTGCATTTGTAGCCAGATTGAATTTGTGTGTGTATGTGTGTGTGAGCCGTGAGCACACACAAACGCAGTGACTTATTTACTCCAGAGGCGAGGCTGTAACCCCAGGTACACAGCCCAGCACTGAATAATTGCTTTTTTTTCATCCCCCTGCACCACACCGCCTCTTTGTTCTGAACCGCTCACATGCAAAAAGTGAAATCTATTTGTGAGGAGTGTGTGTCCGCATACATATGAATAAATGAGAGGATCTGTCTGTCTGTCTGTGTGCAGGGATCTGTTTCTACTAAGCGTTCACTATAGAATTTGGATCAACATGAGTATAGACAGTGGGGACTGACACTTGGGGTGTAAAAATATCAAAATATTATGAAATTTGGTGATATGGTATTGTTATTGTGAGCTTCTGTATCAGTATATATCATCTAAATTTTTTATCTTTTAGCATTTTTTTTTTAAATTGCACTCCAATTTTGTTGCTTATGTAGTGGAAATTGTTGTGAAGAACTTGTTTATGCAAACCTTGACATATTCACTGTTTTGATGATAAATAAAATAGGTGTATTTCACGTTAACTTCGCACAAGAGATGGTTTAACAAAGAATTATTGTTGCTAAAATATGAGCCACATATCTTGTGTATGTATCACATCAAATCGTGAGGGACCCTGTGATTCCCAGACCTAACTGACACCTATACGCTTAGTTTAGCATCCTGGCTACTGAGATGGATTGCCTAAACAGATTTAATGATTCATTTAATTAATGACATATGGAGTGCAACAACATCATTTGTGGACTGGCAGTACACCAGTATACAAGTTAACCAGAGGCCAAGGCATTAACATAATTTTGCAATGATGACAGTGCCCAAATGTGAACATTACCAACCTTATTGCTTGCCTGCCTTTATTTTATCATAGCTTATATGTAGTAACATTTTTGTTGTTTTATGTTTTATATTGCACCATATTGCCGAAGCAAAATCCTAGATGGTGAATTTTGTCCACTGACAATGGCAATGGGCTTGTCACGATAATTACTACATCGACTTATCGTTCAATATAAAAAAGCTGGATTTCGGTGCTCAGTATTTATCTTGAGTACTTTTTCTCTCTAACAGTGGGGAGATTTTAGCCATGTTTATGTAATACCGTAAAATTTGACCTGTAGAGGGTAGAATAAATAACTGCTATTGCTAATTATCAGTTCATTCTGACATTTATTTGTAGCGGCTAAAGCTTTTTAATGATACTGTCTCTTTAAAAAATGGGTTTACTGTAATTATCCAGTGTTATGTCAGTGTCAAGTATTTTCAGTCTTATCGCTTATCACAATATATCTCTGTAGCAATATATCATGCTTCAAAATGTGTTATTGTGACAGGAGTAAATGGTAATAAGACGTATTCTGATTCTGAACTGAAATGATAATCTAATCTAATTCACAGATGAACCATAAAGCCATAATATCAAAACTAGCAATAGCTGTATTGCACTAAAGAAAAAAAATTGCTCAAGTTTTCTTCAAATACCATATCATAACAAAGGCTCTTATTAAAATGTACTCCATAAAATTGACATTCAGACCTGGCCTTCACAGACATTTGTCACATGTTTAATCTAGCATAAACCAAAACAATTATGCTCAAATACCCTTGGAAAGAATCAGCTGTATCTTCAAATGTACTTTTAGCAAACGACACAGCTATGTAAATGAGCCACTGCAGGCAATTACCAGTACAACGCTGGACCATCATTTCATTCACTTTAAGAGAAAACAGCATTCGGTATCTGCTCTATTAGACTGTTGAGTAATGCCTTTAACTCAGTTCCCATAATTAAACCTAGTGTACAATTGAACACTTGAAGGCGGGTTACTTGCGTTGCGTAATGATTGCAATTAGGGGTCACACACACAAAGCCCAAGCCGCTTTCAGAGCCTCGGTGCGTGACGCTGGCAATTAATTGAAAATGCAAATACACATGCTGATGAATGAGAGGAGTATGGGTTCAGTCCATGTGAAAGGACTATCCAGCACACTTCACAGGGCGAGAGGGGAGGAAGGGAGGCAGAGAGGGAGAGAAGGAGGGAGGGGGATACGCCTAATATTCTTTCACAGAGAGGAAATCAAATCAATGGGATATGAAGCATGCTTTGGTTTGCAGAATGTAGAGAGAGACACAATAAGAGCTGATGAGGCAACAGCGGGGTTGTAGAAATCACAAGTACTCCACATCTGTCTGTAGTTTGCAGTATTGTGTTGTTGCTGTGCTCGACTACATTGTATTACATGATTCTGAAATTTCAATAAAGGCCCTACCTGAGGAAATTCAAAATAGGGTTTTAAAGTTACAAACAGAAAAGTCCTACCACTTCTATCAATGGTGTGAGGTATTGCTTCGATACTACTACCACCTACGACAATTTACCGACTACTACCTACTACTAGGGATGTAATGATATCCAAATCTCTCGGTACGATATTATCACGACATGCATCTCACGGTTGTTGCGATAGTTTGAAGAGGCTGATATAATTGTAGATAGGACACTTTATTGCTTTTAAAATACCCTGACAAGAATTTAGTGTGAATTATTACTGTAATAATCCCAAGAATTCAAATAAAAAAGACATATTACTTCATGTTGTCTGGGCTGAAATGAATCAAGGGATATGTAGTTCCCGATGTTTTTTAGCTATTGTTACTATAAAAAAATACATTTAAGCAAAGGAATTTGTAATTCCATATATTGTGACAGCACACAGTATTATTGTGAGACTTTTGACGATACGATATCACAATATTTCGGTTATTGTTACATCCCTAACTATTACTACTCCTACCATTATCACCTGCTACTAATACTAATACCAATACTACTACTAAAAGCTCTACCACTGTTTTTGATACCATTGCTACTACTACCATGAGTAAAATTCAAAAATTGACTATTGCAAATACAGACTCATTTGTCATTTAAAGGTGCATTGTGCAACTTTTCTGGTGAAGGGTCCATCAAATGCTTTTCTTCAGGGAGATTTTATTGCTTTATCTGAGGTGTTTCACATTTTGGTACTAAACATTTCTATCTAGATGGAGACCAATCCAGACTAAGTTACAGGTCAGATCTGTGGAGAGGCAACCCCGTTCAGTCAGAATGTCTGTTTTTCTAAGTATGTTTGAGCTATAAATTGAATAAATTGCTGTAATTGAATAAATGTAAGGTAGAGCTGTTTAATGTCATATTATGGAACATTCCAGGCAGAGCAATGAGATTTCCATAGAAACAAGCAGGTGATGCACACCCAACCAAAAGGTTAAATAGTGCACATTTAAACATACAGCATATAAGCAAATTTGCCTGCAGATAAGTTTTACAAGGATTTTCTTTCATCGAACACACTGATACTACTGCCAGCACTTGTAATGGCATTTCCAGTGATACAGAAGAAAAGTATTCTGGGAGCAGTGAATAGAGCAGACAAATAAAAACAGACAGAGACGCTCGGGCGCACAGACAAACGGACTCTCAGGTTGAGCCACAGAGTGCGGTTGTCGTGACAACAGTGGAGGAGCAGCACCCTGCAGGATGAGAGAGTCTCCAGAATGACAAATGAGGAGGACTGGAGCAGAAAAGCACACTGCCATTAAACCTCCACAAGAACTGGGATTCATATGCAACATACAGGTTTCTTTAGACTTAGACAAACTTTATTAAGCCATAAGGGAAATTACATGGACACAAAAAATAAACAGTGATAACATTTCTAATTAATGTCAAAATAATCAACACGGCAAAAAAGAAAAAAGTGTCAAATTATATGAGTACTTATTAATACTTTTCTATGACATTGGATTATTTCAATCTGCCATTTTGCACTGAAATATACATTGCTTATATAGTATTTATTTACTTCTTTCTCTTTCCCCCAAAAAAACAGAGTATTGGAAAGTAGTCATAATAACTACTATATCGACTTATCATTCAATATATGACAGATGACTACACTAAACTATATTTTGGGGGTCAATATTTATCGTGTGAACCTTTTCTTTACCATAGTGGGGAATTCGTGGTTATTTTTCTGCATAATTGTAAGATTTGAGCTGTAGAAGTTTGAATAATGGACTTTCATGACTCATTATAGATACATATAAATACTTAAAAAGCCCTGTATTCTGCTATTTATTTATTGCAGCAATTTTTTTAACAATATTATACACTTTTAATACTTTTCTGGTGATAATTCTACTTTATGTTTTAGTTTAAATATTATAGTTTATTGTGTATATTTACTTCAGCAATATAATGCACTTCAAAATTTGTTATTGAGACCTAAAGAAGAGCTTCTCAGGATGACACTCATCACCAGTTCTCGCAGTTGCCACTAAGATTATTTCTAACCTACTTGGCCATGTCATGTACAGTACCTGTGTATTTTTACATTTGCCACATATCCCAGAACCTCCTGCTTGTTGCACTGTGTAACTGGACTTGGCACAGAGAGCCAGAGCACCTGGCTGCTGCCAACGCTGATGTATGAGCTGTCTGGGTTTGGACCCCCTGCACAGAGGCACGGGGGACTGGCACAACACTGTCAATCTGTGGAACAAAAGGCTCTGAACTCCTATAGTGTCCCTCAACCTCCCCATTCATCTTTCCACAGAGAGGAAGTGCCATGAACGCCACACATACAGTATAACAGGACATAGGTGCACACACAGGTGCTGTCTGTGCAGTGACAGATGGGAAAAGAGTTGTCAGGCTTTTGCTCGGAGCCTGTAGGACTGCGTTGGCCGACTGCTGTTGCTCGTTAGCGTGTTAATTAGCCTACTCACACCTCCTGTTTAGTGATTACAGCCGGCCCGGGCCAGGACACTCACTGAGGACCGCTGAGCTCAAGATGGCAGGGCACACTGGGTTCACATAGGGACATATGGAGGAGTGGGATGTAGAGTTTGTCATCGCATTCATAAAAAAAGAGGAGTAAAAGCAGACGGATAAAAATAAATCTCCCAAATATCACAGAGTACCCGAGCAAAATAATGATAACTGTCTTTGGCAAGCAGAAAAAGAACAATTTGTCTAGTTTAGTTTTAACTTTTTTGTCTATAAAATAGTCTATAAAATAAAATTCTCAGATCTCCGGGATAAGTGATAACTGAAGCACGCCATCTGCATGATAACATAGAAATAGAAAGTTGAAATTGTACTTTTGAACATTCTCCATAGAGATAGACATGTTTTATGCCCTTTTCTGGAATATTATAAACAAAGGAACAACATGTCCATGGAGACAAGCAGGCCAGGAGTCAGGTTTGTGGAGATGCAAGCCAATTCACAATAAGGACACAAGTTTTTCAATGCAATGAAAAAGTTACACAGTGAGGCTTTAACTTCTGGAATAAATATTTAATGTTAATACTTAATGTTTAACATTACAACTTTTTATTGCTACGTAAATTAGGAAAACAGTCGTGCCGCTTGTAATGAAAACCTGTGTGTATTTCCTCATTTTCTGTGACTTTACTTTGCACCTGCTGTCCTTGATTTTGTGATGGAGAAATACAAAAAAGTAAAAGTTGTGCAGAGCAAAAGAACAAAGCATCGACACACATTAAAGGCATTTTGAAAGTTGAAAGTGGAGGGAGTTCAGCCACTGATGATGATAGGACGTCTTCATGGCTTTGTTATCTTAGTCCCTCTTTCGCTCCTCACCCTCCCTCCCGAACTTCATTAGCGTGCGAGTGTCTGACAGCGCAGATTAAGAGCAGTTTGTTTTATGGACGTGGGCTAATTGAGTTGGCTAGATTGCCGTCACTCGCTGGTGCACACTCTATATTGAAGATTACATATTTCCTTTTCATATCTTGGCGCCGCAGCTGCTCGTCTCATCTATCTCCATTGGTTTCTGGATCCCTCTCCAGCTCCATGTACAATGAGAAGGGGCTTTTGGTCCTGTGTCTAATTAGCCTCCATCACTCTCGCCCATGCAGCCTTGTTCACAGCTACCTCTGCACCCCAGAGACCTGCCTTTGCCTTCTCTCCCTCTGTCTCTGACCCCACCTCCTCATTATAGTCTTTTTCTTTCTCTCCTTCTTCACTCCATCTTCCGCTGTCATTACTCAACCAGCCCCCTGTCTGTCCACTTCTCCCTCCCTCATGTGCACCTCAATGAGTTAATTAGGCTCATCTTTGGCACCCTCTCACTGAGGCTGGCACCCACAGGGCCGGCGGCAGCACTCCATGCACCAGGGGTCTATTTTTAGAAGACAACAGAAAGAGAAGACAGTTGAAGGTCACTCGTTATTCACTACGCATCAAATAATAAAATGGAGAATGTATGCAGGGGATGGCTTTGCTGGATTTAAGTGCTCATTTGTGGCAGGGAGAGCAACAGTTTGTAGTCATCATGAGTCAGGGCTTAGAGAGGTCTGTTAATGGGAACTTAAGAGGAGAATGAGCACTCCAGTCCCAGGTGACAAATTAGAACTTCAAACATACATTTATGTTGAGTATTTTGTAAACATTGTGGTTTTGTAAATCATGAGAATATAGGGCTTAGTTCTGTCCAATTAAAAAGAAATGGTGCATTAAATTGTTCCCTAACCCTAATCATTTGCTTGCCAATTTAATAATTTTAGGAGTCTTTTTTTTCTGTCTTCTTTTTTTTAAAGCGCTTTTCCTCCTTCAAGGCAAGCATTTTACATCAAGGAACCTCTCACACATTCCCACACCAGTGTATGTAGACACTGGGGGCAAGGTGTGCTAAGTGTGTTGCCCAAGGACACAATGACAGCAGTCAAATGTGGCAGCTGGATCTGGACCGCCAATCTTTGGATTAGTGGACAAATGCTCTATCAACTGAACTACTGTTGCCTAACTGTTGATAATTTTGTCCAATTAAAAACAAATAGTGCGTTCAGAGTTTTCAGCTTCTAATAATTCACTTGCCAAATAAATCATTTTAGAAGTCTTTTGCCAGTCAGTAATCATGTTTTGCATCTGTGGTCTTTTATAGTAGGCAATTTCCTGATGAAATGAAACAAAATAAACAGTGGTATTTTCTTTGTTTTAATGCCATAAATGCTCGGCGTGCGCAGATTGCAGTCTTTGGTGCAATCCACTGAACTTTAGTCTCTGTGATATGTGTCTGACAATGATTTGTTTATCTCCAGAAAACACTGAGCCAAGCATTC
The DNA here is from genome assembly GCF_026225935.1 of Boleophthalmus pectinirostris. NCBI lineage: Eukaryota > Metazoa > Chordata > Actinopteri > Gobiiformes > Gobiidae > Boleophthalmus > Boleophthalmus pectinirostris. Next base: position 25,738,953 of record NW_026571190.1, on the reverse strand, counting down.
ATGGTAAATAAACATGGTTATGGGAAATCTGAACAAAGCTACACTTTATTCAATTCCACCATCATCATATTTTACAGTCTCACATGTACACTCCGGATTTTTGATGACCATTTTGTTTTGGATGTAATTTAAAGTCCCTAGTGTTCCGGTTTCAGCTGCATGTGAAACACTGCACAATGTTAATTATTTATAGTATACCACAAATGTTTAAAGGAGGTTAACGCAGAAGTCCTGACTGACATCTTTTTTTAAACAAGAAAGTTGTGCTTTATTGACATTTTTATTGCTTGCTCTACAAAGTACCAGTAGCAAGGTCTGGCCATTGTTAAAAAATATTATATTCTGAACCAGAAGACTCCAGTGTGGGAGACTTGGGCCGAGTTCAGTCCCAACTTTGATGTAGTGTGCATGTGAAAGCGAGAATGCAACTTTACATGATGCCACAGATTAAAGGGCCCATATTATGCTATTTTCTGATAATTTCAGCCCTGGAATTGTCTAACTCTAATGAACTAAAGGTAAAATGTAGCTGTTAACTTGAAAATATCCAGAATAGGCATGTTTACAGGACAGGGCCAAGAGTGAAGTCATAGGAGGGCCTACAAGAGCACATCTAAAACAGCAGAGTGAAATCAGCAGCTCATCTATCACATACTAATAAACAAAGCAATCAGTGACTGGCGCACAATTATGAGGTAATTACACAGAATACAAGATTCTTTCCACTCTGCCTTCCACATGCTTTCCCCACAGATTACAACTCCTCCTACATAGACTCACACATGTTCTAATCTACAAAAACATGCTAACACACAACACACACATCACTACACCAGGACAAAAACACACAGATTTATGTAAAAGGTTATTCAAGCGATCGCACACTCTCTCACGATTACACATATTTAAACTCCTCCCTCGTCTTGTCTTAATTAGCAGCCAAGTCGTCTCATGGCAACGCGCTCGTCAATCTCCCGCCATATAGACTCCTACTAATTAACTAATTTAAATGAGTGTGACATACAGTGCAGGTTGTAGTCCTAGAGTCAACCCCAATGTTTTCAACGGGCTCCTTGTTACATACATACATAGACATAGACTTCAAATTCGTCATTTGCCATTTAAAGGTCCTATATTATGCAAAATTTACTCTTGTGAGCTTTAAGCCATGTTAAAATGTTGTTCGTGCCTCAAAAACATACCCAGAGTTGTGGTTTGTTTCATTCACACACACTGAATCGCCAAGTCCATATTGGAGGAAGAAAGTTATTGTTGAGAGCAATATCTGGAACCAAAGGAAGCCAAAACAGTGTTGAATTTGAGAAGGTACCAAGCCAAGACAAAGGGAAAAATATTTTACCATTGTGGAATTTGACTTATGCCTTCTAGGTCTTTTCCAGGTCTTCAGTTGTAAAAAATGTTCTTGCAACCCCCTTTATCACTCTGTAGTAATGTTCAAACCAGCTATGCACTGCTGGCAAATTGTGAATGCACATAAACATTGATAACATTAAAAAGATATTATAATGAGAGCTGTTACTAAAAGTCCTGTGTATTTAGAAACACTAGGCACCCCCATCACCAAAAGCACTGAACTGTTGTAAATTTAAGTAAAAATGCGATTTCGAGCTTTATATCATGCATCAACACTTTCCCATTTTACCAATAACTACTATTCGCACAAAACATGGTCATTATCTTGGCCAGATCTGAAGAGGGCATTATGCCAAATATGTAAATCTGAGCAACACCGTGCAAGAAAGAAAATAGGATGTTGCAGACAGACTGTTGAATGTTTGGAAAAAAAAGTACAAAAATTACAATTTGAAGAGCCGAACTAAGCAAAAAGCCACAAAATAATGGTACCAGAAAAACTGAACACTCATTTCCATAAAACAATATGAAACAAAGGCTGGCTGAGTGAGAGGCTCAGCTTGTTTCACAGACAGTCCTGCCAACAGCACTTTCTGCTTTGGCAATTTTTTCGTTTTCGAACAAAATTGCTAATTCCTTCTCGCCTGCCTGCCACATATACTTAAAGCAAATCAAAACATTGCCTATCCCACTTATGTAGAAGAAAAATGGATTGCTGACAATTTAAGACAGCCTGAAAACAATGCCACTGTAATTCCCAGATGGGTTTGGTGTCTTAACAGGATAAATGGTGTCAAATCATAAGACATTTCTATACAATATTCTGTTCAAGTGTAGCAAGGCATCATGGGAGGTCAGTGGTTTTGAGTTTAAGTGTAGCTGCTGGCTGTTGTGAGCTGCCCTGAGGCCTCTCTCTTACTGCTCAATTACAGGCAGCGGATGATAAAGCACGTTGCAGTGGCTGGGCTGGAGGCTGGGTGTTGGGTCCTCATCAATATTTCAGCTCCCTTTGCCATGGTCCTGTATTTACTCTTATCACACTTCCAATATCCTCTGCCTCTAGCCAGGTCAAACTAGGAGAGAGGCTGTAAAAACTCTAACAAGAAATTCCGGTATTGCAACAAGTAGTGCTGTAAATGTACGTTGTTTCAGAATAAGTATAGATATTGTGAACACGCCTCTCTGATGGATTGGCTGACATGTTTTTTTCATCTCACCTGTAGGCCATGTCATTGTAACAGATTTTTAATTGTGATATATTGCTTAAAGGTATGCTATGTAACCTTTTGTTTGGAGGTCTGTAACCTGCTTGTTTCAATGGATATGTCATTGCTGTGCCTGGAATGTTTCACAGTATGATATTAAACAGCTCTGCCTTACATTTATTAAATTACTGGTGGTTGTATAGCTCAAAAATACCAAGAAAAACAGGCAATGCATTCTGACCATGAGTGGGGTTGTCTTTCCACAGATCTGACCTGTAACTCAGTCTGGTTTGGTCTCCATGATGATAAATTTAGACTAGAGATCTCAAACTCAATTGGAGTAGGAGCCAAAGGTGTAAAATCAGTGTTGGCCATATATGACCACCAAACTATCATGCATTTCTCTCTCTCTCTCTCTCTCCCAATTTTATCTTTTGATTCTTTTTTATTATTTATTATATTATGTATTATATTATTTTGGTACAATACATCTCTTGTTTCAGTTGCACATTTTCTTGTATTATAGAATTATACAGGCACCATAACCCCTTATGTTCGTTAACTTCTTCCTGTAGTTGTTTTTCCTTCTCCTGAAGAGTACTAGTGAGTTTCTGCAACTCCAAGTCTATTCCATTTTCCTTTTCCGTGACTTCTTTGGAGTTGGAAAGCTCTTGTTTTAGTTGCACATTTTTCTGATTTGTATAATCATACAGGTATCGGAGCACTTTATGTGTAATAGGCCTTGAAGTTCTTTGTTCTTCTTTTGAAGTTCAGACGTGAACTCCAAGGCCTTTTCTTTGCCCATCTTCTCCTCAACTTACACTCTAAAAGTTTGTATTCCAAAACAAAGCTCCTTTGGACCTGATCTGAAAGCTTGGCCTTTTTTCACTCCAACTCTTTGGAATATTGACCAGAGACCTGATCATAGCGCTGTCCTCCAGGGGTGTAAGTTTCTGGACCAGACTTCTTTCCTCAGGGTTTGAGGAATCCTGGATGCTGGGAGACACCAGTTGGGATCTCCGCTGGCTTCTGATGGTGTGGGGAGGAGCGGCACCTCCAGGTTGAAGTCCTCATCGTAGAGGTGGGCATCATCCTCTGATGTATAGAGGTAATATGAGTGTTATATGTGTGTACAGTAAACATTTTACGAAGTATACATATTGCTAATGTTTCTTTTTTTTTTTCTAGTAGTGGTGCGTCAGTTGCTCTTCCTACCATTGGCTTTAAAATAACCACATTTTGGTGACGCTACTTCATTTTGACATCACTGGTGATGAATGGGTTGTATGTGTCCATATAATAATATTTAGAATTTAGAAGTTACCCTCAAGTCTAGGGGTCTCAAACTGTGAAACATTCCAGACAGAATAATAACAACTGCATGAAAAAAGCATTTGACAGACCCTCCACCAGAAAGGTTACACAATGCACCTTTAAGAACATATAGACGATGAACAATAATATTGACAATAATCTATGGCACTGACGCATTAAAGATAGATTATCCCCCCAAAATATTTTATCGTAAAATAAACCATGAATTGTTTGTTCATTTGTTAGTTTGTTGTTTATTTCAGACATAGAAAAACTGAATCGAGAGATAACAAAAGCAATAGTAAGAAAATAACCTGATAATGAGGATTAATAATCCTCATTAAATCCTTTATTTATTTATCCAATTTAAGCTTAAATCTAATTGTAATAGAGAAAAATGACAAAAATTCCTCATTTACCAAAACAAAAAGAAAGCTATCATTTACAAAATGGTAAGTTGATATAGTTGTGACAGGCCAGGAATTGTGCTAGAAAGCCTGCAGTTTTACCAGTGGGCATAGCGCTGGAGTTGTATTTTTTATCTTCTAACCAGAAAGCCTACCATATTTCCAAATTGTAACTTTATGTTAAGATTTCTAAAATATATTTACTACACTCCAGTTTAGAAAATGATGTGAAAAGTATAGCAAAACATAACTTGCTTCTCACAGATATTATTGCTGCTATTGCAATAAAACTCTTTGTACACTGAGGAAGCATTACTCCGACGTTGGAATGTTTACTACAAAAATATAACCCGACTTGTAGAAAAACAAAACACAGCAGACCATAAATGGAAACTCAAATAAAATAAAAGTGGAGAGAAAACAGTGGTAGGGGACATTACGTGGCCATATCATATAAACCCTGTGAAGCCATTTTCCAGTGTGTGATCTAATACAGTATTATGTGAATGACCACTCCCTCTCTCGCACTGAGCACACAAACACCCCTGGCTCAGCTTGTGGTGGCCGTTTTTCACAGCGGGAAGCTAATTCAGTTCTTATCCCACAGTAATATTGGCCTTATCGCTTGCCCTGTCGCATGCACGCTGGGAGTCAGTGGGCCACGGGGCGAAGGGGGTGCAGAGGTGGGGAGGAGGAGGGACAGTGGGGGGGGGTGAAACCAGGCAAGCCAGCTAGAATGTCACTGGGACTGATTGCAGCACAGCACACAAACTGTACACTGCTTGCCTGACCAGCCAGTGCCTTTTACATTCTGTTCAAATCCACATGGGTCTGGAACCAGACAATAGAGCGAGAAAATAAAATCCTCTGTCCAAACTGAGCTGAGTGTGGTGTTTTGATTGTTGATTCTGTAAAAATCTACCCTGTGTCTCAGTCCTTTATGTTGATTTCTCTCCTTTTTTTCCTTTTTGATGCTAATGGCTTGGTTAATCTGCCTGTCAGTCACACATTCTGAAATCATGGGAACAGGATGCGGGTTCAGATCCATTAGTTTTTGTAAATTTTTTCAAAGTGGGTGGTTCTGTCTGGTCAATTAAGAATGCCATTGGGACTGACTGCAGCACTACACATATATAGTACAATACACTTTCATATGTAGCCTACTGTAGAGCAGTGTGTGGAGAAACAGTCTTGCGTCGCGGTAACTCCAGCCCCCTCTAGGGCACCAATATTGCCACAGATATTGCATTGCTGCTACATCACGTGCACTCCGACCTCACCTTTAACACAAGCAATGAGTGCTGTCTTTCTGTGTTTGTGAGGACATGACCCTCAGCCCCAAGGCAATTCACGACCTCACACCTTGATGTTTGAAGTTGACAAGTTCTCAAAATTTAACTTTAGGTGTATTCTTCTACGTGCTACTCTGCCTATTATAATGGATGTAACAATGGCCAAATGTAATGCTACAATATCATATATGATGCATATGAATATGCATCTCAAGGTTCAATGCTAATTGCAATATTGTGGAAAGGTTAACATATGTGTAATTGAAATTTTATTTTTTGCCTTGACAAGCCTTTACTGTCATATAAAAGAAGTAGAAGTGGTTAATAAAACAGTTACTTCTTCAGGTTGTCTGCACTGAAACAGCAAATGATCTTAGTAAATGCCCCATTTTTAGCTATTACTCCAACAAAATAATGCAAAGAGGCTTGTAATTTTAATTTGTGAGACTTCTGACGGTACAATATCCTACTCTATCTAATACCTAATATAAGCATAAAACTGTAACTCAGACATATCCCATTTGAACTGAGCTATATTCTTTCAACTCACTTCTACTTCTAAATTGTTTTATAGCACTGTTGAAATGAGTTGTAAAGAATCCTGTTGTGTGATTATTTAATGAGCTGCAGAGTGAATAAAAATATGTAGTTATTTTTTCATTCAGAAACAGTAATAATTATGCTGGGGACCTCAGGTGTTAACGCACCTTCCAGTACTGTATGAGGAACAAGCTTAGATTTCATGTTTGACCTCCTGATGCATCTCTTTAAGGTCAAGGGAACAGCAGTAGTAACTTTTCCAGAGTACAGCTCCTTTACTTATCAATGGTCTGCTCCTCTGGACCCCACGTAGCACCACTGCATATTTCCCCAGCGCCCTCTCTCCCCTCTCTTTCCCCTCTCTCCTCTGAACCTTTTCTCATTCCACTCCTCAATTACAAGTGAGACTTAGAGCTCGCCTTGTGCCACCTCCCTCCTTCACTCCTCATAGGACCTTCTTGCCCCTACTGCTTCTCAATTTCAGTAAACAAAGTACCCAGATAAATGTCTATCTCTGCCTAGTGATACGCTGCACAACAATACCCAGGTTTTCTGTTGTCAGTGGAAACAAAAGCAAATGTACAAAGCATGGTAGACTTATAGAAAGCTAAATGACACTAATAGCTTAATTCAGCACACACAATGAATTCAAATGACATGTTCTGCTCTGTGTTGAGCTTAATACACTACACTTGAGTATTCACATCAGATTGAGGGGCATTTCCCCCGATGCCTATCTAGACTATGCTAATGAAGATATATGGCACAGGTAAAGCTCTGACAATTTTATGGAAAGCAGACAGTTTCCATCTGTTCTGACCTGTCGACACATAACAAACCTGTCTGTGCTGGGATTTGAACACATTTACAAAAAGCAAAAAAACATGGAATAGTATTGTCATTGTCTGACAGTGCATGCTAATAAAATGTCATCTGCAGGTAACACAAAATGTATTCTAGCCCCCAGTATAAGCAAACAAAAGTTGTTTTAAGTGACATTCACTGACAGTTATACTGGTCTCTGGTGGAAAATGTTGATTGAGTGAATCAAATTTGAAGAAAATGTAAAATTTCAGATTGTTGTTTCATTTCAATTTACTTGAATGAATGTACTGTTCCTAAAACAATACTGACATGAAGTAACATGTGTGGTAGTTCTGTTAAATGAGAAAGTACACCTAGCACGATATCTGCAAATTTTGCAAGAATCTTCAAAGTTTTCAGTTTATGTTATTTCTCATAAGTAGAAATCAGAATATTAATTCAATGATTTTCTTGTTATGTACTAAGTGGTTAAATGGCCTAAATGTATGTACTCTGTACTTCTGATCTTGTACAAAAATGCACTGTTCCGTAAATGCCATTTTCTTACTCACAGTTCCTCTCCTGGTGCCCTCCCATCTCAGTGGGGTGATAGATGTCTGAGCCCCGTTGCCATGGCACTACCTGGTGGGAGCCACTCTACTCGGGGGAGGCACAAGCCGCAGTCTGCCAATGAGAGAACAGAGGGGGATAGAGGCTGCTGGGTTTTGGGGGTTGTCTAATTTCACAAACACATACACACAGTGGCTGAAACATTCCCTCCCAGGCATTCACAAACAGACCTTCACTGCGTTCATCCACTCTCCATTCACTAGAATTAAATCTCAGAGCTTCCTCAGACGCTGAAGTTGAATTATTTATGGCGAGCCGTCTCCGGGCCGCGCTCTAATAAAGTTATAGCTGAGACTAATTTGCAGTTTGATGAGGTGGGCTTTTAGCAGTGGATCATGGGCCAACATTAAGTACATATTGTTTTTACAGATTTGATTACCTTTTTATTGTTATTGTTATTAATGCACTGGCTGTGTGGCTAGAGTATAAGAGAGCAGTGCCTCCTCTGTGACTGCACCTGATACAAAACCTGACCAGAGAGAAAAGAAACCGAATAAGTGGCGAGTGGGGGACCATTAGACATATACAGGATGTAATCTTCTCACTTAAAAAATCCAATAAAAGTGGCAGCTCGACACCTTTTATAGCAACCTGGAGGCAATCTGCTTCTAAATACATACGCCTGAGTCGTGAATCAGCTGTGAATTGGACCTGAGCCATCTGCTGCAGCACACACACACGTGCGCATGCACACACACACACATACACGCATACACGTATCCATAAGGACCTATATATGAACAGCACAGACCATGAGCCCAGGGAACGCACATTACAACTCAAATGGGAGCTTTACAGTAATGTGACCATAGTGTTGGAGTAACAGATTTCTATTTGCAGTTTACACAGGGAAAAACAAATTTCAATTTTATGCAGTTTTCAAATAACCCTCTTTGTCTGAAAAATAACACAGGGAGGCTGTGAGTAATTTGGAGGAGTGTTGTTGAGCTGTAAAATAGGGGCTTTCACAAGCTATTAAAGGCTTAAAGCCTGTAAAATGTTGAAGTGATTAAAATGCAGAGAGGGCAGTGGGGCTGGAGCACCTTGCAGATTCTTTAACACGGCTAAACAAGAACAAGACACAGCACTCTCCTGTTTCCTGGAAAATGATCATCCTTTGATTAATGACATCCAGCATATTTAATGCTTAATATGTAGAACGGGAGCTGACAAGCCAAACAATTAGGTCAATTACCGCATGACAACTATGTTGTGTTGGGTTAATTGCTGGAATTTTCAATGGCAGGACACATTCATTTGAGGGCCAATGGCACGTGACAGAGCACATATGCAAATGAGTTCACCTACAGTACAGAATACAAAAGTGTATGACAAGAGTCTGAACGTGAATCGCCAAAGGTAATACAGGTATAATATTAGTGTATGTTTTATTACGTTGGACCGCTTGCAAAATTATTTTTAAAATTTATGTGACAAACTATAGAGGCCAGTCCATGCTCACTGTAAGGGACCCCTTTCAGTATAATAATTAATCAGAGCTTGAAGAGGCACAGCTCACACACCCTTGACTATAGGATCCATTATGTGCTCATGCATCTGCCACTTACTTTTATTTGTCCCCTCTGCCCCTTTGACACTCACGCAGCATCTCTCTTTAGGTTGTATTTTAAACACAGAGAGCACATATAGCTGTTTACTGAAATGCAGCCTCATAAAGGGGACAGGGCCCATGTGAATGTTTGGAGAGGGCTGGCGTGGGAGCAAGCGACGAGGTCATTTCCATATTCACTTAGCAAGCATTGCCTCTCTCCTTTCTGCACTGTGCGCTTTAATCAAGGCGGGCGGTGCTGCCACGGCTCCTAAATGGCCCTGCAGCGCCTTAGAAACACAGTGACACCGGTGTCGTGCTGAAAAGGACATGCTTTTTATCCTCTTAAATAGCTTGTAAAAGGGCCCCATTGACTACACAAGCGGCCGACACTTCCATGCTTGTGGGCTTTGGGCTCTATTGTACTACCAAGTGAATGTGTCAACGATACTGGAGGAACACTGGCGTTCTATTTAAAAATATCTGGGTCCTGTCTTTGTTAAAAAATAAAAAATGAAAAAAAATAGGAACAAGGTGCAGAGAAATATTTGGAGCAATGGAAAAATGTTGTCAAGTATTACTTGGTTGGTACTTTTTTGTCTAGGCTTGTCATGATAACAAAGTTTGAAATTTGATTGGTGAAGTAAATATAGACGATAAATTATAATATGAAACTAATTTATTCCACTCATACAATAACCCAAAAGCAGATTTAAACCGCAAAAAACTATTCTAAATGTACGATATTGTATATACATTATAATATACATTGTAATACACTTTAGTACTTAGTTTGCAGTTGTAATTATATAGCCAAAAAAATCACAGTTTCCTAGTACTGCAAAGAAAATGCACCCCCCAAAAAATTGTTCCAGCTTTCATATATTGAATGATATGCTGATATAGTAATTATTGTGACAGACCATTACTGCCCCTAAAGTTTTAAGTATACAGTTGACCATAATTACATTCACATCTACTGTACACATGCCCCCAAACAACAAAACGCCTTAATAAAATGATCCTCTAAGAACATAACCAATTTTACACATTACCATTGAAAACCCTGACATAGACATTGTGCATATCTCACACATACACACATTGGCCTAATAATAAGCACACATGCCCGCAGACTGAAGCCCCCGTGAACACCCACCCTCTACGCGCCAGTACAATATGAAGGCTGTCATCCATCAAGAGGTATTGCCTGTCCTCGTTAGAAAGTCCTAATCCACTTGTTTGGGCAGTCTATTCTCCTGGTAGTGGCCCTGCTCTATGACGCTGTAATGGGCCCAGAGAGCTCACTGCTGGGTCCCCTCCATTCTTCTCCTCCTGTCTTTCTCTTTAATGGTCTTGGAGTGCTGAGAGAGACTGTTTGGCCCATGTGTCCAAATGGTGTGTTTCTGTGTGGTAGTAAAAATAATATTGAGGAGGAGAGCTCTTTTTGGTGGCACAAATGCACATAAAATTATACAGGCACTGTGCAAATTCACAGAGAATTATAGTATTTTGGATTTAAGAGCAAGTCTGCCATTTTTAAAGTTTTGTTTTAATGTAAGTTTTACAAGCTTTTGAACGCACACACAGATGACACTCCAAACGCTTATTGATACATAAATTAGAATCTAAATTGCAATATTGTATACTTATTTGAGATGTCAATACTACTGACAAGAGTATTGCAAAATAAGGCTTTTTTCATGGACATCTGATTTTTACTATTTTTACCTGATAACCGATTAACTTAATATATGTTTACAGTGTTCTCCTCTCCATGAGAAAAATATAATATGAAAAATACTGCAGTAATATTTTTCAGATATCCATGGCCCTGTTTCAGTATAAACCCACAAGAGAGCAAAGTTATTGCTTTTTGTACACTGTCAAAGCAAATCTCTCCGCAAATGTGGATCTCTGTGTAAAGAGATGTACATTAAAGTTAAATTATATTGTGAGCTTTAAGCCAAGCTATAATGCTGTTACCTCATCAAAAACATACCTGGAGTTGTGTTTTCTTTCATTCACATATGTTTGAGTAACCTTTTATAGTAGTCTGTTTGCATCTCCAAAGCTCAAAATGCTCTGTTACACCTTGTGATGTCATGAAGAGGTAGTTTTCAAATTAACAGCTACTTTTTACCTTAACTTCAGTAGAGACTGGTAATCCCAGGTCTGAATGCAAATCCAATGATTCTAGTTAAGACAGTGGAGCACTTCCTGTTTTCCCACATGACAAAACATCAGGTATGTTTTTGATGAGAAAACATCATTATAACATAGATCAGAAAATAGTGTAATATAGGCCATTTAATTTCTAAAACAAAACTACATCCTAAAACTTATACCGCCTAAGAACAACTATGACCCCATAAATATAACTGTGTAGGTCTTAAACAATAGAAACTCAAATCCAATACCTTCTCTCATGAGACACAAGTTGGACAAAAGCCTGTTTTTATGATGAATGACCTTTTATGTTGGATGTTCTGATGCAATCCCAGTGCAACTATTTAACAATGTGTTTGCAACTTCTAATTTTGTTGTGTTACTGGTGTTTTGTTTTAAATGCAGCAAATGCTTTATTATGAGGCTATGGTTAGGGTTTAGTTTAAGGTTAGGCAAGTAGTGAAGTTATGTTGAGGATCAGTCTCCAGGCAATGAATCTAAGTCGATCTAAAGGTTCTATATTAAACAAAATTGACCCTTGAGCTTTTAGCCATGTTAGAATATTGTTACCTCATCAAAAACATATTCGAAGTTGTGTACTGTTTCAATCACACATGTTTAGTTATCCTGGTTTATTAGTCTGACTGCATCTCCAAAGCTTAAAATTCTCTGTTCCACTTTGTGATGCAGTGGGGGTTTTCAAGTTACAGCTACCACCTTTTACCTTTAGATCAACAGGGATAATAGGCAATTCCAGGGCTGACATTACCCTAACTTCTCTAGTGAAGGTGTACGGAGTTTAAAAACACAGAGTCACATCTTGTTTTACGACATGGCATCACAAGGTGTTCTGATTGAGAGAAGAAATAAATATGCAGGATTCGTGTGTTAAATATGTGTGAATGAAACAAAACGTAACTCTGGGTATGTTTGTGAGAAGTAAACAACATTATAACATAGATCAGAAAATAGCATAATATGGGCCCTTTAATGTCCACAAAAAGCATGCAAACTCAATGTGTGTGTGTTATTTTGTGAAGAAATCCATTTTGCAACAATGGAGACATTTCAAGGCCTCACAGACACAACATAACAGTTTATCGACTATTTGGTTTACCTCAGTGTTGCCCTGAGAGACTCCTGAGCTGGATTAAGTACGGCCGTCTTTTCATTCACTGTGATTGGAGTGCGCCGCTCTATAACAGGCTTGTTGTGTGGTTTCATAACAGTTTTCGTAGCCTTAGACTTTTCCTCTGTGTAGTGGTGGTCCTGTTTGTGTGTGTGGGTAATTGAGCACATGCTATCACTGCTCTCTCTGTCTTTTAGCTCCCTTTCTTTTCTTTCTGTAGTCACTCAATTAGGCGGAGAGCAGGCCCATGGGGAGCCATTGTTTGAGCAGCAGTTGAAGACAAACAAGATTGCCACCGTCGCTACCACACGCGCACATAGCAACTCCCTCGGCAGCACTTGAGACCGGCGCAGTCATTCACTTCCCGATATGCAAACTAACACACCACCACAAGAAAATTTGCATATACTTGCTGATGCATATAGGCACAAATAAGGCCCCTAACCACATGCACATACATATGGGTGTGTAGGTTAGCGGTGGGCATACGTTCAAGGGGAGAAGTGACACATTCAGAAAGCCTTATGCGTGTCAGATTCACCATATGCACATAAATATACACAGCGGATTATTATTGCGCTGTACTCCTCTTCCTGGTAAATGGACCAAAACCTCAGATCCAGGGGGAGAAAACCAGGGCACACATGTTTACACACAAATTACACCCAGTGGGATAACTTAGCCCCATTTCTACAAGGAAAGGCCACACAGTGTTAGATGATAATGTGCAAGAGGATATTCCCCCATGCAACTTTTATTTATGTCTTAATAACAAGAGCTTTGTGGGCGAAGGAGACCAAAAGGGCGACTATCTATATCCGTTCTCCAGCCGAGCCTGCTCTGATGCTTGTTTTATTTCTTCCCATCTTTGCTCTGCTCCTCCCTCATCCCTTCATCCCTTAATCTAAGTTTTCCCTCCAGAGAGCCAAATAGAGGATTTTCACGTCATAAAAGTTTTATAGAAGCTGTAAAGGGGAAGCGAACTGTCGGCCTTTCTGAACTCCTTATATCCATCTGAGAGAGGAGATGGGCCGAGGAATTCAAATTAAAAAGATAAAAAGGCATTTAATTATCATATTATAATTAAAAGATATTTATTTGAAAATGATTTTATATAAAAAACACCAAATACCCCTTGTGTTCTCCCTTGGTACGCATAATCAATGTAATCTGTAGTACCTGACTTTGTGGTTTTGTTTACATCAACAAATAAAAAGTATGTGTCTCATCTATTTCAGGTTGAATATTGTACTTAACACATATAACCATACTGTATATCCACAATGATCATTACATGCAGTACACAGTGTTATATGGACTTTGACTGAACCATTGTATTTGAAATCTACTCTTCTGTCAATCCACCTATTACCTTATTACACCTCATTACTACTATTACAGTTACCTCACAGGTTACCATTAAGATATATTTGAAACATTACTTGAAAAAATACTCAGCAATGCTGCTTTACTTTTCCCCATGCTGTCTTATTGAGCAGCAGAGGGCATATAAATGTGCAGAAATTAAGTTTTGTAAGTTGCCTTTCTGTCTCCAGGATTAGTTCTGACATAATTCTAACTAGTAATTACATAATTAACATAATTCTAATAGGTCCAATATATAAGCCATGATATAATGCTGTTACCTCATCAAAAACATACCTGTATTTGTATTTTTGTTTCATTCACACATATTTGAGTAACCCTTTATTATTATTCTATCTACATCTCTAAAGCACAAAATGCTCCACCTTGCTCCTGTTCCACCTTGTGATGTCATGAAATGGCGGTTTTCAAGTTAACAGCTCCTTTAACCTTTAGTTCAGTAGAGATTGGAAGTTCCAGGTTTGAAATCATCTAAATGCTATAGTGAAGGTGTATGGAGTAAAAAAAAAAAAAAAAACACAGTGGAGCACTTCCTGTATTACCACATGACATCATAAGGTGAAACGGAGTGCTTTTTGTCTGAGACAAGAACTCAGCCTAAATATACAGGATTTGTGTTTTAAACATGTGCTGTATATATAAATGGACATACTTAATAAGCTAGCCATCACATTCAATATAGGAAGTCCTACTGACCCTGGCTCCCATTGACTTACGAGGCTGACTTACTTATAGCCTCGTCATTTTGGTCTTAAAATGATTGTATTAACCTGCTCTACGTGATCCTGGTGGGGTTTTTTTTCCGTCAAAACATTCCTATTCATAATATAGAGCCTAGCCCCAAATTTGCCCCTGTAACTGCTAGCATCACAAGCTTCATTAGAGTGGCGCTTGAGTTGAGGGTGACGTCACACTCACTTAGTCCACTTCTTTCAGTCTGTGTGACAAAACATTATAACATAGATCAGAAAATAGCATAATATGGGCCCTTTAAGGTGATCATTCAGGTGGCTGCGTATAACATATGACAGATTAGACTACTAATTTCTCTAAAATAAATTTAACAATTATTTTTAAGATTTTACAAAAAAACTTGCCTAGTCTTTTCTAGGTTTGTCATGGGGAGAAGATATGACATAAATGTATGTTACAAGCAACACTCATTTTAATAAAAGTCAAAACTTGTCAGAATAGTTATGATTTGACAAATAAAAATTATAATATCAATACAATATTCATCATTGTTCAGAATGTTATGTCAGGAATTGATGCAGTTGATGACATGGCTAGAAATATTCTGTGGTTACTTCCTTTTACTTCCATGTAACTTTTTTCTGCATTTCTTCACAAACTGTCACTTAACTAATGCAAAATTGTTATGAATATTTACTAAAGGTGCTATCCCACCAAACCAAGTAATAACTGGAAAAATATATTAATCTGTCAAATGCACTTTAAGGGGTCTCATTTTGTGCATCACTTCACATTTTAAGGGAGCAGCCTCACAGACTCTAAGGGCTGTAATGATACATGAAGAGCACAAGAGCTTTTAGGAAGTTAACCAAAAAAATGTCCTTAAGCTGGACACCATTACTTAACATTACAGTCCCAGGCGTAGAAAGAAATTCACTCTAATATTTTTAGAGCCACTGAACAGTTGTACATTTACAGCTGGGATACACATTACACATTGTATTGCATCTCCATTGGTCTTCTTACAAAATAAGGAAAATTACTTGGGTGCACAACACAACAAATGGGAGATGACAGTTATTCAGCCGAATGGAGCGCAGGGCTCTTTCTCCCTCTAACCTATGCGGCAAGCTGTAAAATAGCAAGCGAGAGAACAACAAGAGAAATAAATGACTTTCTGGACAAAGGCAGCAGCAAAGCAGAAAGCATTTCTCCTGAGGCTAAGAGGGGGAACGAGAGAGACGGAGAGATGGAGGAGGAGGAGAGGGGGGGATGCATCACCTTGCGCAGCGCTCCATATCATTTGCATGGTTTATACTCTCCAAGGCCCCCACCATGCAAATGACTCATAAAGTAGAAATAGAGAGAGTTTGGAGCCAGTGTCAGAAGTGAATTTATATATGATTGCCAGGCGGGCCCAGTGTCCTAAATCATTTTCAATTAGATGACACTTTCAATATCGAGCCACTGATTTAGAGATATTAAAACTTCTTCGTCTTTATCCTCTGCAGAGTTGAAAGCAAGCAAGCTTATCTGGCGCCCCCTGCACCCACGGGCTCTCCCTCCTCCACTGCTTTTCATCCTGTTTTCTCATCTTCTCCCCTTCTTAAAAGGTAAGTGTCAGAAATATCTTTTGCTAAAATGATCTGGCACTTCTAAAGGACGGAGGAGGACTCTGAATATGCAATGAAGGCAATTTGGCCATAGTTTTGCATTGAATCACCCTGCACACCATACCATAACCAGACAATTTACTTATGTTACAGCCACCCTTACAGAAAGCAATCAAATACGGGCAAAGAACAGTTTCTTTTTCCTCTAGAAAAATAAAGATCCAATTTTAATGCAAATATATTTCTCCATAACATTGTACTTTGTATTTAAGTCAGCATGTGAAAAAGATTTTACCTTAGTAAGGATTCAGTGCAATATAATAAAAAAGCATAAGCAAAGCCCTTATTATACAAAGGGCAATTTTCCACCAACACACTATATTCTCATCAATTGTGTTACGCAAGTGTTATTTCTGTCTTCTGACTCACTGCTCCCTACATATCTAAAACACTGATTTGAAACAACTAACTTTCACATGATTAAAACTGAAAGAAGTATAACTTCAGAAAGTCAAACAATTCCAATAATGCTCTTTGCGAGTCAAAAATAGTGCCTAATTTCTCGTTAAAGTTGAAAATAACTTGCCATGATTCACCCTTAACAAACAAGCCTGATAAGCTCCATCTTCGCCCACGCACCATCAAGACAAACAGCCTCTTTAAATAGCCCATCTCATTCACATTCTGCTCAGGCGCCCACTCGACCTTTCACCACGCTGCCTCTCAAGCATTCATTGTACCACACTTACTACTTGCATCTGCCTGCTCTAGATTGTAAACCCTGGTTTGAAAGGCACCTACATTTAAATGATCGCAACGGTGTGCACTGCTTTCAACCAACCTTTTCTATATTGGCCATTAAACTGACTGAAATTGACGGAGTAGGGTTTGTATCAAAATGCTATAGGAATAACCATCACGTTATCTGCTATACGCCAATACTATACAGAGAGTACCTCAAACTCATCCTGAAGTCATAAAAATCTATATCTTAATGGACACACACATCTGGTGGGGGTCAGCTATGCAACCAAATGGCACATAGTCCTAGAGTGGTTGTGAATTCTGCAGCCCCCACCCTTCCACAATAAAACTTAGATGGACATCTTCCATTTCAATACTTGCCACTTTGGTATCTCCTAGCTCCCCCTCCCCTATCTGTTATAGCGAGCTCTTCCATCTCGCTCTGTCCTATAAGCCTTCTCCCTATCCCACTCCCCCACTCCATTCCTCGTGCTTTTGATTGTGTACAGGGCAGGTCGCGGTGACAGGCCTGGGCATCGCCGATAACGCAGCTAGCTGAACAATGGGGGGAATATTGTAAAGCCTAATGGAAAGGAGCTGGAGGTGGAGAGGATCAGGGACATAAATCAGGGCGCCTGGCACTGATGGGGCTTTTCAACAGCAATAAGGCAGGCAATACCTCTTGGTGCGACCACAGCGAGGAGAACGGGAGACCTGTGTGCACTTAGGGGTCTCCGATTGAGAGGCTACACATCGGGAATGGCACAACGCATTTATCCAGATTTTCATGCATACACAAGAGCCCATGCATACACAAAAGTCAGGTTTGAAAACATCCATCAATACAGATTCGGGGCTTGTAAATCTATGGACAATGCATTTCTGTATGGAGACATGCATGGACATTTGCAGTCTAAAAATCACTTTCTGAGGGGGAGGCTAAGTAGGTAGTATGTCAGGCAAAGTGTGGATGGAGGGGAGGGAGAGGTGGGGGTTATTCAGGGTGGGTGGGGGGGGGCATGTTGGGGGGGGGGCTCGTATAAGAGCATAGAGAGTGATAACCAGTGGGGATGGATGAGTCACATTTTACCTTTATGGTGCTCTGCTATTCACTGTGTAAAGATAATGGACAGAGCCACTTAGTAATCAGAGGTTGTATTAAAGAGCTTCTCTCGTCTCGCTTCTGACTCACGACAAAGCTTTTCTTCTCCCATCACTTTTTTATTCCTTTCTTTTCCACCTGCCATCATTTCTAATTATCTGGAAATAAATGAATTGCTTCTGCTTTTGAATAAAAAAACTGCTACGTTTGCTCATTTTAATCTGGTCAAAATGTGAGTGAGGATGTTAGCAGTCTATAGAATAAGTCTATGCAAAAGTAATGACTGTCTTAGTGTCTTTACATGCCATTTTCCCTTTGTTTCTCACTTGCCTGTCATGATAACACCTTTTGTAGGACAATATATTGCTAATGGATAATCCCAGTAAACATTTTTTTTTATAATACAGTATCATTAAAAATCTGGAGCTACAACAAATCAGAACAAGTCAGAATTGGCCAATAATCTTCAAAGGTACTTTTTCATCCCTCTACAGATCAAATCTTACCGTATTACATAAAAAAAACATAGCAGAAACCTCTCCACTGTTGCAATAAAAATATGTACAAAATAAACAATAATTACCATCATAAACCTATGTCACAAGAGTTTATAATCCTTGCATAAAAACTGTTTGAATTTAGTTTCAAATGTCAAACCCAACAGATACTTACAATAAACGTACAAATAAATATTAGCCAAACAATTAAATATTAGCCAAACAATTTGGGACATCTTGCAAATAACATGCGTATGCAAATAAAAACTATGCTAGCTTTTTTTATTGTCCAGCATTTGCCCTACAGCTGGAAGTGTATTCTTGTTAACAAAGCTCCTTTTAGGATTGTAAACTCAAAGGCCCAAAATATACTAGAAGTGATATAAATCCCACTCCAACTAAAATATTATTTCCAGTCACAGGGGCCAGTAACGGAACTGTTTAATATTAATCATGTTGCTGTTTTATGTAAACCTTGATTTTGAAAGCTGCTATGTATTGCACATTTTTCCCTGTACACAAACTCCAACTGACAAATCAGTCTTTGAGCCCACACTAAGAAAGAAAACTGAAGTCTGAAGTTAACAATCTCCCCACAATCTGACAAGTGAATAAAAAACTTTAGATGGAGACAGTAATGTAGAGAGTCAAGATCCATCCAGGTATTATTCACACACATGCACGCACACACAATCGGGCACCCACACGTTTCTCATAGCACCTCTGATCTTACAATATAAAATATGTGTCAGGGGCCATCTTCAAGCATTCATCACTGTAATTGGCTGGATAACAGCAGCTGCCTGCTCTGAGAGTCTGTCTGCAGCAGTCACTTCTGTTTAAGCAGCGGAAGTAGAGGAAGGAAAGAGGGAGACTGGCGGGAGTGGCTGGGCGTTGATTAGATACCCTTCATAGGTCTTAAATCTCCATTAATCATTGGCCCTCTATTCATAACGCACACTCTTGGCCAGATAAGAGCGCCTTGTAAAGAAAGGAGGAAGTAGGGATAACAGACAGGAGGGGGAAAGCGGGAGATCACACTCTTGTTAAAAATAATACGCCACCACTGAGCCACGTGGCGAGGCCCTGTTGGGATGGGAATAGCAGATTAAATTAAAGGCTCATTAATCAGCCCTTGACCATGACTTCCCCATTCCTCTTGTTCAAATCGCGCCACTGAATCCCCTCCTACTTTGCTTTTTTACACTATCCTCGTGCCAATGAAGGATCTCCTGCTGTAGGGTCAGGGTTAACAGTCTGCAGGAGAGGGAGAAGGAGAGAGGGAGAGAGAGAGAGACAGAGAGAGAGAGAGAGAGAAAGAGAGAGAGAGAGAGAGAGGGAGGGAGGATATAGACAAGCAGACCTGGCAACCCGCTTCAATGATTAGCCTGGAAAAAGACCAATCTCGCCTCCAACCTCTTTCAGGCACCCTGCTGTAAGAGAGTATACAGCCAGAACTAGTTTTGGCAACACCACCAAGTCCAGTACCTCAGACAAACTAACAACTGAGGGCTTTAGTTGGCTGCATGTGAAAAGTCTGGTGAGATCTGGCACTAGCTCTGGCATTGGTGGTTGTCAGATTTTTATTTTTTTAATTTTTATTTATTTTATTTTTTGAGAGGGGTAGCTGTAAATGAGCCATGTGTGTAGACGGCAAAGCTCCGGTGATGAAGTGGATTTGAGAGCGGGGTGCTGTCACGTAATGGTTGTGATTATGCTGAGGTCATTAGAACTACACATTACATCATAGCTTCCAGAGCTGGGGGATCCCCTCTGCATTAGCCTAATGGAGAAAAATGCGTTTTATAAAGCTTACATTGCTAATCAGGTAGCTAGCATGCTAATCCATAAATCCATCAGATACTAGACATTAAAAAAGATCCCTGTGCTTTTTAATACTGAATAAATATTATTGATGTTGTGCTTATGGTGAGGGAAAACATCATGTCCTCATTACGACTCAATCAATTAGTCAAAGCCCATCCATCAGCATCAATCTGTGACTGTGTTTACAAGACCTGACAAGAGACCAGCACATGTATTTATATGCCTGCAACAACGTACTTTCTAATATAATTCATGTGGTGAAATTGCCGTGGCGATGTATTATTATTTTAATGACAATGTTAGAGATATGACCGTGCTGAGCCATGTAATTTCAGAGCAATCCTTCTCAGGTATAATTTTTATTAAGTGTATATTCAGTGTGCTGTCACAAGACCCTTGAAATATAGTGTTAAAGGTAATAGTAGCTTATAAAGGAATGAATAAGCTTGGAAGAATGAAAAAATAAGGCCTGCACAGTATATTAGTGCACTATTCCGGTGTGTGCGTGCTGTATGTAAATCACTCAGTAGTGATTGATTTACATTACATGACATTACATGATGTATTTAGCTGAAATGTGCTTAAACTAATCCTGTATTTACAATGATTCATCCTGAATGTGATTTTCATTTTGAGGAAAGTCCACATCAAGATAAATTAATTTAGACAAAAGTTGAACGAGATAGTGATCAGATGGAGAGTTAATCCATAGTTACTGAAACTGGGACTTGAACCCATGACCTTGCTGTAAGGCGATGGTCTTTAGCACTGAACCACTGGGTATTGAGGCACCTCATGCATTCCTAAGGTCATGATCTTGTCAAATTGCTATGCATTTGCTCTATTAAATATTGTATTAATCCAAAATTCCATTTAACTTCTGGTATCGTAAATGAACAATACATAATGATTCTCAAAAGCAATATGATGCTATGAGAAGAGAAGCACAGTCACTTTTGCGTATTTTAATAAAAAGTATTAAAATGTATCACCCAGTTTCAAAAGCAATCACACTGTCAAATGTCAATGTCATTATTAACAATTACCACAGACATCACAAAGCCAGGCATCATAAAAATCTATGCTCAATTTAATGTGCACTAAAAATGGTCCGAAAAACCAACCCTCCCAAAAAGCACACTCCACTTCCACTTTATTCTGCGTGCCCTCTGCAGTCCCCTCAGGATCCACAGATAAATTGAACAGGAGTCCTTGACATATCTGACAGGCCCCTTTCCACTCCTCCATCGCCCCTGTCCCTCTCTCTCCGTCTCTCTCGCCACCATCTCCCCTCTCTCCCCTGTCCGCGGTCGAGCGAGGGAGTAATGGGATCCGTGGGCTACCTGACCCCTGCGTACGAGAGGTCTGCCACACAAAGCAATGACGGGAGCTCCCACTTAAAAAGGAAATGGAATGAAGGAATTGGAGAGAGAGAAGAGACAGAATCGCAATAGAGGAGTAGAAAAAAACAAGTGCGCAGCCATGTGTGAAAGACATAATTGAAAATGTCAAAAGATGTAAGGAATGACAGCAATGAACAGGGCTAGCGCGGAGGAGCGGTCTATCAGCGACCTGAATGGGACTCTTCTTTCCTTCACACAAATGCATGAGCCTACATTTAAATAATTTGTGATATGTATTTGATTATAGACATGTGTTTTCTGTCCCCGCCTAGGCCTTAACCCCACCCCTTGCAATTTCCTAGCAGGAGATGTGCAGTTAAGGGCCATAATGTGTGCATATGCATATAGATGGATTTGAAAGTGGGAATGCGTTGCCAGATCAGCACTTGACCCTAATGTCAGCTTCCCTCATCTCCTCCCTTTATTCCCCCCTTCATGAGATCTAGCCCTCTCCTGATCTGCAGTTTTATCTCACAAGATGAAAACGGCATTCAAAGCTCCACACATTGGCTACAGAGGATGAACTCAATGCATGGCTTGTAATTCAGTGGATCTGCATGCTGTCTGAGATGTCTCTTCTTTTAATAACGCAGAGGAAGAGGGTCTTTGTATCAGATTCTGCACAAGAAAGACAGATTTGTAACTATAATATAAAAGGTAGGCTCACAATTTCAAAGATTTTAAATGAAAAGGTAGATAGAAGAGAACTGAGAGTGTACAGTACAGAATCAGGATAAATCCTTGTAAGACATTCTTTTAAAGGTCATTCTAGGCTATTTTCTGATCTATGTTATGCTGTTTCCTCATCACAAACATACCTGGAATTGTGTTTTGGTTCAGTCACACATGTTTAGCACACAAACTCTGCATATTTAGCCTGAATTCTTCTCAGAAACAACAAACACTCCACCTTGTGATGCCATGTGGTAATACAGGAGGTGCTCCACTGTGTTTTTAAACTACATACATCTTCACTGGACTCATTTAGATGATTTCAGCCCTGTAATTTCCGATCTCTACTGAACTAAATGTAAAGGGTTAGTTTGGAAACTACCACTATGTCACATCACAAGGTGGAAAAGACCATTCTGAACTTTGGAGATGTAGACAGACTAATAGTAAAAAGTTACTCAAACATAAAAGTTACTCAAACATGTGGGAATTAAAAAAAACACAACTTCAGGTAAGTTTTTGATGAGGTAACAACATCATAACATGGCTTAAAGCTCAAAGGAATCCATTTTGTGTAATACAGGATCTTTAAGTATGCTTTGGTAAACATCCTTATTATAAGAAGCACAACCAATACACATACTTTACTGCGGGAGTGGTTCAGTATATAGCGCTATAAATCCACACATCCTTAATGGTTTACATGCTATGAATTCAAAGATCAACACCAATCATTTTCTATTTGATGTAAGGAAAATCATATTTCTTGTAGACCAGCCATTTAAACTAACATTATCTCCAACGGTAGCCTCATTAACCGACTTTTGATTGCTTCTTAAGTCATCTTTCGTTGAGCCAAATAGTCTTTCTATGAAGGTATAGCTATGTCAAAGTAAACACAATTTTTAATCGAGTAGTAGACTTATAATTGACATCTAGCCTTTTTGGCCATAAGAAGAAATGAAAGTCAGCAATGGAATACGAAAGTCATTATGTTTTATCAGTTCTTATTAATTAGAACACGGATTCTGTCTTTAGGAAGGTTATTTTCTATGAAGGAAAAACATTTGCTCAGTCTCATTAATTAAGATAAAATAAGTGAATGTATGGAGATGTGAGGAGGCAATTTGCATAACGTGATGACATGGCTGGAAATCACTGCGATATACATATAAGCGTCTCACAGTTTCATGAATATTCATTTGTACAATGCGCTGCCAACACTCGACATCAAAAATAGAAGGAGGAATGGTGGAAACGATCTTATCAGTAAAGCCAGGGGTGACGTACAAAGCTCAGTCCAGCACCATGGAGAATTTGCTTTTCTCAGTTCATAGTATAAGGCGGTTTACAAAGAATTATGATAACAGAAGCTCAGAATAACAAGTCTTATATTGGACGTCTGCCGTACAACCCACTGCAACTCGAAACAATATGGAGTTTCGTGGATAAGTATATCCTTCAGCAACATTAAAGGGCCCATATTAGACCATTTTCTATTTCTATGTTCCCTATAATCTATGTTGTAATGTTCTTTCCTCATCAAAAACATAACTAGAGTTGTGTGTTTAACAGTTTAACACACAGAGGTTTTCTCTCAAACAGAAAACACTCTATTCCACCTTATGACGTCTTGTGGTAATACAGAAAGTGCTCCATTGTGTTTTTAAACTCCATACAGCTTCACTTGAATCATTTGGATGATTTCAGGCATGAAAGGCAAAAAAGGTAGCTGTTACCTTAAAAACTACAATTTCATGACACCACGAGACGAAAAAGAGCATTCTGAGCTTTGGAGATGTAGACAGACTAATAATAAAGTGTTACTCAAACATGTGTGAATGAAACAAAACACAACTCCAGAGATGTTTTTGATGAGATAGTGGTGTTGTAACATGTCTTTAAGTTCACAAGAGACAATTTTGAATTCTATAGGACCTTTAAAGGTGAACAAAATAGCCCATCTGTAAATGCTGCCAAGGGAAATCCATATATTTGCAATAGTCCTAAGAGATGAAACAGTCAGAGGGAGAGGAGAGGGGGTGGAGGTGAGGGAGGGTTAGGGGAGGCTGCAGGGGATGGGGAGTTTATTTAAGGCTCAAATTAGAGCCAGAGCAAAGGCGCACACTAAAAATTAATGCTTTAATGACAAATTATTACCCTTTTATTAACTGGGATACACAAAGGGTCTTAAAAAGGTTCCGTGTATTTGTATTAGAGAATGTGGAGTCGCGTAAGCTCTTTTATATGGCTAATTAACATTTTACTCCCTTTTGCTTTTTGCTGTCCAGGTCGTTATAGCAAATCATCTGCCTCCAAATAAACAGTACCCTATGCATTTGCTCGAGACTGGCACAAAGACTATACACAGGCTTGTTATGAGAGAAATATAACCTAGGGCATAAGACTTTGTCCAAGAACACCATTCACAAATTTCTTCCTCTGCCTGCTTGATCTAGTACAGATTGTATTTTTTCTTCGCCATCAGCAGATTTATAATGAACAACAATAAACTGCAGAGATTTAATGTCTGTGCTGTGTCTATTTGCTGGCATGTGAGTATGTTGATAATACAGTACACCCCGGAGCACAATGGGAGATCTTCAGCTGCTTCCAAACACGTGTCCCGGAGCACAGGGGAAATGAGCTGGTGGTCAGTGAGTGAGAAGAGTGCAGACGCAGCAAACAATACAGCCACCACAGGACAACACAGGACAGGCCTAATGGGATAAGTGGCGGGCTGCAAATGTGTCAAGTCGAGTGTGAACGCCATGTTAGGTATGCAAATGAACACTTCAACCTATTGGTTTGGCATGCGTGACCCATCTATCCATTCAGCAAAACCACAACGCTGAAACCAGACAATCAGGCATGCCCCGCAGTGCACCACTTTACACTGTAAAATGCATGTTATGGGTTATGGGGAATGTATGGGTTATTACTTCACATAAGACATGAAAATAGAATAAATTTACAATTGTAAGGCCAGCAAGACATGGATGTTCAACTTTAGATTACAGAGGATTTTCAAGTGGAGCCTGTGTGCTATTAATTTGACATATATGTACCTTACAATTTTGGATTAAGGTCTATAAGGTTTGAATTTCCTTCAGGATCAATAATGTACCTCTCAATCATAACGTGAGACTGAAGGTACTGAGAAACATGAGATGTGTGCGTGCATAGAATGAACAAATCTACAGTTATAATCCCAGGAAAGACGTAACATGAGAGAGTAATAAGTCCATGCTACTACAGTCCACACTGTCTGTTTCAGTATTGTATTCCCATTGAAATCTTTCACATAAGATGAATAATTAGAGAGTGAGGAGACAGTGGAGCTGGCGTGCCTGTAGTAGATCAGAGCATCTGCTCCCATGTGACGCGGCTTATTGTTGATGTGTGAAGCTGCTGCTGTTGCTATCACAGAGCAGATTAGTCAGATGGTTGAGCCAGTTCAAATGCTACAAACAGCTCTGTGCTCTGCAGCCTTTCCCTTCTGCTATTCATCTTTTTCATCTGTGCACCCTTAAAGCCACTGAGTTTGCTTTTCGTTATACGTAAACAAATGAGCAAAGGCCAGCGGTGGTGTTAAATGTGCAAAGGAGGAGCACAATTTATAACGGCAACAAAGGCACAAAAACATGCAAAGGAAGTGAAAATGACCCAGGCTACAAGGCTCAGAGCTGCTCTGAAGAAACGTCAGACACCCTTAAAAAACTTGATTTCACTTCTGTGCATTTTTCTTTGTCCTTCGAGCCCTGCCTCCTCCCAACCATCCCCCACCCCCCATTTTCTAATTTTCCTCAGGACGGAGGTGCCTAGCTGCCTGGCACATGACATTGATTTCCATCAGAGCTTGGAAATAACCTCAGAGCCGTTACCAGGGCAACTCGCATCTACCTTTTTGCATTTTTGCATATTGTAGTTTTTTTCCCCTCCCGCCTCTCAGTTTTTTTTCTTCTCATCGTGTCGGACGCTACTCACCAAGCGACAAGATGACAAATGCTCTCAGGTAGAGAAGGGGGCGATATTAGAGGCGAGGGGGCGGAGGATGGGTAGCAGCAGAGGGGGGAGGGGGAGTTGGGATGGAGATGGATGGTGGTGCCAGGCAGGAGCAGGCAGGGCCACAGCAGCTCTGCCACGGAGACGGCGTGCAGAGAGAGAGGGTGCATCGTGGGGAGGGTTATTGATGGGTCCCTGCTGGGTGCCGCGGAGGCAAGACAAGGAAACAATAAAACACCAGAGCAGTGACACCGATGGACTCCTGCCTCCTAATTAACTACATAAGGACAGGCATCAGCAGACAGAGAGGGGGAGGATGCACACACAGATATTAGTGAAGAAAAGACAAACCAATTTGAGCTCCATTCACACAGTCACACGTACACAAGTGACAATAAACAATCCTTACTTAACACAGCAACGACAATTCCATGTCTCATGTTTAAAAGTATTTATGTGCTATCAAGTTAACACAGTAAACACAATTCCCATATAGTCATGGATTAAAGTAAGATATAGGACTGTAATAATATATTAATGCAAGCACAGCACAGCATAAACAGCAAGCTAGTTTTTAAGCAATTACTGCTTATCACTATAATCGTCTTTATTCCAAGATATCTCAAGATACAAAAATGTATCTCTCGATTTCAATACTGAGAAATAGATTCTATACTTAAATACTGATTCTGATACAATATGATGAAAAAAAAAACACTCTTTAGTGACAGAATGTGATTTTCAACATTAAATAACAGTAGTTTCGTTAATAATACCATATGGTGTTATATCTATGTAATCTCTCAGTCATCCAAGTATGTTCCATGGATGTATAATAGTCTATGTGGTCTTATACTTGTTCTGATACAGCTCAAGATCATGCTAAAGCTATTCAGGAAAGGTTAATTAAAAAGGACTTGTTAAAGTGACTTTTTAGTACTGATACCTCCTCACATGGGTATCTGATTTCAATAATTTTAGTTCTGATTTCTGATTTCCAATACTTTTGACAACCTTATTCCCCAATGAAGAAAAAAACTACTTGATTTTAAACCTCCAGCGACATCAAAATAGAACAAATAAACTGTCTGTCACTATATCGACAAACGCTGCAGGCCACTGTCACTGTCCCCCATGTTTACTAGTCACACACATCCATCTTTGTCTGAGTACCTGTGTGCCGGTCATGTCCAGTGGTCTTGTGCAAACTGGTTTAAACAAAAAGAGAAAGAGCTATCGCTATTACAGTATGATTGTGTGCACACGTTTCAGAATGGGGATAAATACATGGGAACATATGAAATCATCCCCCTCTCCCACCTCAAAATCCAACATATTAGATTAGCCTACTTTGTTTAGGGATGCAGCAATCCAGTTATGACTTTAAGTATCACGATATCAGTCAAAATCAGTGCACAGTCTGAAAGCAGCATTTATTTTCTTTAAACAAAAATAAAATATGACTAAACTGATCCAAATGTGTTGTGTAGCTGTTATTTATCCTCGAAGTAACTACCAAACAGCTTTGTATTAATACAATTTCAAACATTATGAGACTTTCAGGGCCAATTACTACCTGTAAATAGGCTTATTGCGTCAATTTACATGTCCAACCAGGATGTTGACTGAACAGATATTTGGAAGATGATACCTGATACAGCAAATTTTTCAGTATCCACACCGATGTTAGATACCAGCATTGGATCAGTGCATCCATAACACTGTTTAATGTTATAGTAGTGTTTTGTATTGTGTTTATGCTTTATACAGTGAATGCTAAGAAAGGCGCTTATAAATAAAATATATATATTGTTATTCTGTAAGAAAAGTAGGGAAGAGAGTCCAGTGAGAACCTATAAGACCAAGTCATTATCCGCATTTCAGCATGTATGTATCAACACTCCAGTCAAAGTGCAGCCAGGGAGAAAATTAATTTCTTATTACCTGATTATATTATTAGGTTTCGCCTGAAGTGTCAGTTAAATATTCCACATCAGCGCTTTACCAGGCCGGTGTAGCACATAGCATGGTATGGACCAAGGGAATGTGTGTAGGCAGTGCAGGGGTTGAGCAGGGCAGGCCAATATTGTCAGTTTGATTTGGGGGCTGTAATCGTGTGAGACATGGCTCCCCTATCCCAAGGAATAAAGACTGGCGCTGGCAATATGCTGCCAGAAAGCAATTTGCTCGAGTGCTGGTCCCTCTCCTGCGTCTGCTGGACACACACACACAAACACACACAAAAGCTGAGTGGTGCGTGCCCCATTCATTTTATATTGGGTCAGACTAGGCTTTTAACAGTATGCTGTACTGTGCAAATGGTTCAGATGAAAAATGGCTGGGAAGATAACATGCAGATTTTTGTATGCGATTTTCAGCAAATGTGACCCTAAATAGGAGTTATCACAATGCAAAAATGTCAAACACAAATCTGATATTAAGAAAAAGGCTTCATACTCAATACCAATTTTAATATCAAAATTCTAATAAAGTCCTCTTTTTTCATATCAAATAAAGAAGTTTCTTATAATATTACAATATAATCTTAAACTAAGTCTGATATTGATCAAGATTCCATAATGTGCCCTCTCTATGCTTGCTTTTGTTTGTTTGTTTTTTTAAGGATAAGTACTTGTTCAAATGAGTGTCTAGTTTTAATACTAGTTTTCAGTATTGATTGATTTCTGAGCATTGAGCATTATCTTACTTTAACCCTTGTTTGATCTTAGTTTATAAAATGAATAAATACAGAAGTAAATAAGTACATAAAGTAAATAAGTACATTCTGTGAACTGGGTAGAAGTTGACAGAATTCAATTTTCTTAAGCTATGGACCAAATATCAGAGTGAAAAAATCACACAGTAAACAATAAATTCTATCATAGCAACAGATACTTTTCCCCTAAGCTAAAAAAAAAAAAAACAGAGTCCAAGTTTGAGTCCAGTTCTGAGCATTATACCTTATAAAATTGACTAGTGTTTGGCAAAGATCTACACATGCTTATGTCTTATGGTTATTAGTTTTTACAGGTTTAAAAACTATACACCTTTCTTCATGTAGATTTATTTTTTATGAGGATTTTGTTCATTCTAAACCCACACATCCACACACAATCATAAGGCTTATTTCTTGAATATGCTCAATACGGCGGCATTCGTTCTGCCATCCACTAGATTTGCATTTCATTTCCCTCTGGTCCAACTCACCGAGGATTTCAGATGTGACCGGTGGCTGAGCACATCCTGCCATAGCCCCACCACACGCCACAAACACAAAAACAGGGGAAGGAATTTAGAGGCCATCAGATGAAGAAATGAGAAATCATATTCACAGCATTGGAGGGGCAGTAGCCAAGGGTATATAAAGGGGTATATAAAAATGACATTTCAGCTGTGAATCAATCTCCTTATATATCCCGAGCTCAAACTATCCACATAACACTTCAAGGCAGCAACGGTAAACAAAATTGATCATTACAAAATTCATGAGGTCCAGAAATCCTAAGTTGGGTCTCCTTCCACCTAGAGGGCAATGTTATTTTTTCAGCGCCTCGCAACAAATCTACACTGGCAGTGGCGAAGGCGGAGAAAAGGGCAAATTTGCATAGCATCCATAAGGGTGAAAATCTGATCATATAAATGTAAATAAGGTGAGCTTAACTTATATTTTCCTAGAGAAAACAGTGAATTGATAACATGAGTGAGCGAACGGCAGAAGGAGGAGACATGGATGGAGTGAAGAGGGCTCCAAGGGCTCACGGATCAGTATCTGAATTAATGTTAGGGGCTGGCAGTAGGAAATTAGCTTTATGTGCATGCTATTACCACAGGAGGACAGCAGGAGGCAGCATGGCATCATACAGGATAAATACACCTGCTACAGTAATCAGGCCTGAAGAGAACAATTAAATTACTATAAAAGTAGAAGACTGTTTCATATTTAAAGGTGCACTGTGTAACTTTTGTGGTGGAGGGTTTGCCACTTGTCACCATGGAGATGATATTGCTTTGCCTTGAATGTTCCATAGTATGACATTAAACTTAATTCTTACATTTTATACAATGACAGGTGTTTCTATTGCTCCCTTCAACAGAAAAACATCCATTCATCCTGTAAGCAGGGCAACATCTCCATAGATCTGGCCGATAATTTGGCCTGGTGGCTTTACTTGCCTGTTACCATGGACTTATAAAATTTATTGATCCACAAGGGAAATAATGTGGACAGAGTAGCTCACACATCACAATATATTATCATAACAAAGATCAACAATATAAAGGTTAATAAGAACTTTTAAATATGTAGCAAAGAGACTGCTGTCAAATAAGGCATAATTGCATAAATGTATTTGTGCATAATACAAATATATCTCAACAATGTACAAGAGGTCGTAAGGAAAAACAGTTCAAAGATGATATATTGAACACACTAGACTAGACAAAGCAATAATATCTCTATGGAGTAGGAATGCAACGATATCCAAATCTCACGATATGCATCTCACGGTAGGATATTTATTGCAATATTCTGAAGAGGCTAATATAATTGTAGATGGTACTATTTTTTGCTTTTAAAATACCTTGATAAGATTTTAGTATGAATTATTACCGTCATAATCCCAAGAATTCAAGTAAAAAACATATCTCTTCATGTTGTCTGCACTGAAATGAATCATGGCATATACAGTTCCCTATGTTCATAAGCTATTACTATTATAAAACCATGCATTTAAGCAAAGGAACTTGTGATTCGATATATTGTGACAGCCCACGATATTACTGAGACTTTTGACAATACGATATCACGATATTTCGGTTATTGTTACACCCCTACTATGGAGAAAAACTGCCCCTCCACCACAAAAGTTACACAGTGGACCTTTAAATTAGAAAGTGTAAGCCTCCAGTATAGTCAGACATACAGATGGTTCAAATCATATATGAGTGACCGTCCTTGTCAGAATGTGATTTCCACTAATATGTTTAGCTGGGAGGCACAGACCCACAGTAATGGTGACAGTGGAAAGTTCATGTCTGAAAAGATATAGGACAAGCATTTTGCTAGACTGCTCTAGGACATGCTGTTCTACCTACAGAGAAAATAAAAGAACAATATCCCTGGGTGTATGTACACAGCAGCCTTAAACCTGATTAAGTTCCCCACCTATTGTGCCTCTGAATTTGATCTTTTCAAAAATCCAATTGGGTTTTCCTCTTGTTTTGACATGTCATCAAAACCGAAGGTATGCTGTATATTGTGTATAAGGAAGAACTAAAACCGGAAATAAAATGAGCTGTGAGGGAGTGATTCTTTCTTAAAGGAAGTAAATGCGATTCACAACATCATGACCTCCACGGGGGTTTCTCAGCACGACAGCCAAGATGCCAACTCAGTCAATGGTGCATGAAACTGGCTTCTTTTATTGGCAGGGTATTCAATCAGCTCCTCCTGGATATATGTCCTTGGCTTTGTAGTGCAGTCCACCCATTACAGCTCCCAGCGCCCAGCCCACACCTCACTCCCTATCCCTTTTAATTTGGCTCCTCCTCGCTTCCATTGCTGCATAAATACAATCAGCCTTGTCAAGAAAGACACTGGTCCTCTCCCCTATTGTTTCTGATTGATTATGCAGAGGGACCACTTCTTCAATCTCCCCCCATGAGTACCATGTCTTTGGATTCACAGGAAGTTGGCTCGATGCCAGCAGACCCATCCCCACACGTCCAACTACGTCCACCCCCTGACCTCACAGGGCTCTCCCAACTATAAATCACCCACCAGCTTCAGCTACAGAGAGGACAACCCCTCAAAGAAACAAGTCTAACCTTATGTTAGCTTTGTATCAGTGTTAAAGAAGAGGAAGTGATTTTTATTCATGAATATACACAAGACAACAAAGAGTGGTTGGTCAAGGTCAAACTGAAGGACAGGAAACTTATTTGAAAGTGAATGCTTGTCATGGGAAGTACTATATATTTATCTTATTGCTCATTAAATGAATGAACAATTAATGATCGAATAATTATTTTTAAGGTGCATTGTACATACTTTTTTGTGGTATATTATCATTTGAGCTGTATGGGGTTTGCTCATTTCATAATCAATACGCTTTTTCTTTGTACCATTTATTCACTGCAGCTTATGGATATACCTTCTTTTGGACAAGAGAACTGTGATCTTCATGGTATGTTATAGTATAGTATGTCAAGATAAAGTGGTCTTCAGCAGTGTCACTTTATTATAGTTTGTGCTATTTTACAAAGACATGCTTTCGTGACAGGTCTGTGCACTAGTGTGATGTCAAGAAGGCAAAAAACACTGTAAGGCTGTAAGTCTGTAAGGCCTCTAAATAATGTTGTCTTAGTGTAACTACATAAAATGTTCTATTATGTCTGACCCTTGTGTTTAGGAAATTGGAAGTCACAAAATAAAAAAAACATGAAGGGACTAATAAAGGCAATATATGATACCATGTATCATATCCACACACTGCCCTTGTCAAAGAGGACCCGTATCTTAGCACATGGCATATTGAATGCAAAGTGGATTATTTATTCTTGGTAGCTTAAAGGTTTTCATACAAATATTACTAAATATACAGCAGCACATTGGCATCTTAAAGTCTGGTCAAGGTCAAACTTATTTAGAAGTGGTAAAATACTATATTGCTGGAAGTCATGTTATTTTATGTTCACACAGCCCTGGAGGGAGCTGCCACACAATAAAAGATGGCGACATGTGAAGTCATTGCTCTTTTTACTACCATGTTTGGAGGTATATGTTTTGTCTTTGGCACTGGTGGGTAAAAAACAACAACTGTCTTACCGTGTCTAAGCACCTTGAAGTCTGACGGGGGTCTATATTTCACTGTCAATTGCTGTTGTTAACATGCAACTAGCGTTCAGTAGCACTATGCATCAGTGTGGGCTTTAACTGATGTGCCAGCTAGCCCCATTAAACCCAAAGCTGTCCCTGGGCAGCCCTTTGTCTGTACTATTTGTTCCCCTCAGTAGCACTAAACAGCGGCTCCTACAACATTCACTTGAGCTAAACAACCTTTACCTCCCGGGAGAGGTGTGCCTACTCCTCTCTCACCTCCACTGGTGACTTTAATGAAATATGCAGCTGTCTTTTAATCAAAACAAGCCAGATTTGCATTTCCAGACTAGTTTCCTCCTCCTCCTCCTCACCGCCTGAGTTGGCAGCGATCCAGGCAGACGGGCACCCTGATGCTGGATATTGGAGAGATCAGGAGGGTAGCAGAGGAGGTACAGGCGTGCGAATGGGGGCGATGGGTGGAAATGACGAGGGCAGGAGAAAGAAGAACATGATTACTAACAAGCTAAACCCAAATTAAGCAAAGAAACAGATGGACGTAGCGCATTAGCATACATCAACAACAAACAGGGCGCCATGCTTGGTGTTGGCAGAGCTCAAGGGTGAACCGGGCACACGATAAGAGAATACATGGTTATTGTCTGTGGATGCGTTTTTTTGGTTAATCAGACGTAAACAGGAAATCGGAGGCAAGAGAAACAGTGAAGCGCAATTAGCATGCATCGTTTTAATACATGCAAAATCGTTAACGAACCCCTTGTAATTACCGGCAGATTACCTTGCGTCGATTACACTGGTGGTTGTCTGCAGATTGGCGAGGGGCACCAAACGGGTAGAAAGTAGAAGTCTTGTTTTTGGGGTTGAGATTTGCAGCAGCAGATCTGAAAGACATAAGAGAATATGTCTGTGTCTGTAGACCTGGAGGAGACAGAGGCTGTTGGAGGAAGTGCTTGTGTGTACGTGTGTGGACAGAAAGACTGGCACCAACCGGCGTTACAGATGGACAACTTGTACTGTGCAGGTCTTCATGTTGGTCAGTGTGTTTGCTAGATGGATCCTGGAGACAGAGAAACAGCATGACGTATTTACACCACATCCAATAATTTATGTCTAGTCTACAGCCTACTAATACTGTGGTGGAACATAACAAAGTAAAAATAGTTAAGTATTGTAATTAAATATATATTTTAGGTGTCTGTACTTAACTTAAGTAGATTTTAAAGTGGATAGGTTTACTTTACTACATTCGAGAGCAGGTATCTGTACTTTCTACTCCACTACATTACAACTGGATAGAAAAAAAAAAGTATTTTTTTTTATTATTGTGTGGGACCTGCTAAAAAGCTGAATGTTTATTTACACGTTTATAGTTTAAGTAAACAATGCAAATAAAAACAGCTAGCAAAAATATATAAATTTAGTGCTTCTGTTGAACACACTTCAGCATAAAGCTTTATCAAAATCAGCACTTTTGAAGCTTTATTAGATCTCAAAAATCTGTAGTTATTTAACAAATATATATTTCAAATGTATATATGTATCTATAATAGATATTTCAGCTGCAAAATGATGTTCACGCTTTTGCTACTATCTGGTTACAACATATAGGCCTATAGGCAGTAATGTGCCAATAGGACGAAGTGAGATCAAAGTGAACCATAATTAACCCTTACACCTCAACAGGAAAATCTAATAAAATGTTTAAACGTAAGTGTCAAGAGTTGAACACACCAGAGAGTTAAATGTGTCAGTCTGTCTCACCTTGAAGTGTCAAATGCGTCACACAGAGTCCTCCCCATCACACACATCACACAGGAGTAGTTTACACACGTTTTCCTCCACCAAGAGACACTGGAGAGAGCCAAGTGTGAAAAGGTGACAAGGACTTCCATAAACAACACATTACAGACAGCGGGAGGTTGAAAAATACTGTGACAAAGGTGTAAATGAGACACACAGCTACTAGACTGGAGACTGGAGGCAGGCAGGACTACTATCATCTGACTTATTAGGCTATATCACTCCATTTTTACCATTATGCAAGACTACGGTGTTGATTTTTATTGTTCAAAAATGAAATATGCACATAGGTGTTGACTAAACTTTTGCGTTACAGTTTTACTCTTAAAAACTGTCCAAAAATATTTACCTTCATTCAAGTCTGATGAGACTCAACCAAACGATGTGTCTGTCCTTTAATGCATAACACAATTTTATTTAGGCTAGAGCTTTTTTGGAATCATAAAGAACATTTTAATTGCTGAAATGTTCAAACCCATATGCTAATAGCATGAAGCTAATTTCCACTACGGTGGCCCACTCCGCCCATCTCACGGTGATTGGACAAGAATCAG
Source organism: Boleophthalmus pectinirostris (assembly GCF_026225935.1). NCBI lineage: Eukaryota > Metazoa > Chordata > Actinopteri > Gobiiformes > Gobiidae > Boleophthalmus > Boleophthalmus pectinirostris. The sequence continues at coordinate 25,703,406 of NW_026571190.1, read as the reverse complement.
GTAGAAATTATAATTATACAAAAAATGTATAAATAAAATAAAAATGAATAACACAAGAGGCCTGATTTAAACAACAAAATATTTATTCTTAAAGATATATCAAAGATAAATCCTATTCTATAATACCATAACGAATTCCACAAGTTCTATACAACAATAAACAAAGTGAAACCCAATAACTTTCCTGGAAAAAGGGAATATCTTTTGTTCATTTGTATAGAAAATTGCTGTGAAAATATAGGAAATTTATCTGAAGTTTTAATTTCTAAATATCAACATTTTTCAAATGGTGGATTGGAGTGAATCTAAATGTAAGTGTAATTTTTGCGATAAAATGTATACAGGCAAACGTAAAAAAAAAAAAAAAAAGTCTGAGGATATTTAATGGAAACAATGGAAGTTTGATGCATTGGTTACATTTAACATACACATAAATATTATTCATAATCAATGTATACTATGTGTGCTTCTCTTTTGAACAAATCTTTTATTTGGTTTACAGTCAAACAAAAGTTATAATGGTGGCACAAATCACTCTCATATACAATAATATACTGTATGATCAAAAACATCAGCAATTAAAATACAATATGAATCAAGCACTGTAAAAACACATGGCATAACACAATATGAAGACAATGAACTGGCAAAATGGGTTTAAAACATCAATGTAAGACAATAAAAAGTGAGGAACCATTTTGTTTGAAATCTGCTCCACACTGCCATGACTGTGTACACTGTGGAGGTGTCAATAATGTACTTTGAACTAAACATGGCTAAATAATCCTATACAAATCTACACATCACAACACTACCAGTTGGATTTTGGGTACAAGTATGGATAGTACTTTTTATATTGATATTTTAGTTGCTTAATTTCTGTCAGTGGTGTATGATGGAAATATATAATGCCTTAATTAAGAGAAATACAGCACCTGAATACTTAACTGCAGTCATGACAACCATATAATTAAGAATGTGACGTACTGTGCTTTAAGTGCATCTGCATGTGGTCTGTCTGAAGTAGCCTATTGTGGAGATGGAGACTCTAATGAGCAGTCATGGGCAAATATGGAATAATGTAGGACTGTAGAAAATAAAAAACTACTCTCCATAATGTAATGGTGACTTTGGCATATCTGTCACTTAAATAAGAGTTGTGGTGCAGGTAGTAGTAAATCTATCTAAAACAACACACTTCACAGCATAAGAAGGGGACTTGTTATGTAAACTGAACATCTCAATGACCTTGTGCATCTATTTACTTCCTGATTTCTTTTCGACCTAGGATCCTTTCATCTACATCTCATGGGACATGACTTCATGCTGTGTGGGCACTCCGTTGGCTTGTGCTGGGGCAGGCTGCGCCTCTATCTGACCATTGGCTTTGGGCTGGAGCACTGGATGTCCAGGGGACTGAGAGTTGATGTGGTTTGATTCGTTTAACCGCCGGACCCTGTATGTCTCATAGTGAATGCTCCCTGTGATGTCTTTGATGTTCTGCATGTGAGTCCTGGAGGAAAGAGATAAGTGTTAGAAAATTATGCTCAGAACTAGCCTATGCCATGTCGAGGTTGCCACAGCAACACAGCATCACAGTGATATTGTAAGCTGTATTTTTATACTGAAATTTTTCTTTCTTTTCTTCAGAAATATCACCCCGAATACCATAACTCTCATGTATACACTTGGCATTTGTAGTGGCTTATTTTTATATGTCGCCATGAAAAAATGTGTTGAGTACATTAGTCTGGCATGTACTTTCTTACCTTATGAGGAGATCTCGCAGGTAGGCAAACTCACAGTGTGAAATATTCTCAACTGCAAAGGAAAAAAATGCAATATTAATATCTTATTTCAATGAACAAAAAAGTCATAATTTCAAGTAACATATCTCTAAACTAAAGGCCCTGCAGCAAAATGTCATTTTCTAAATGGCCACTAGATGGTAATATTTCACATTAAAGTAAATTCAAGGACACAGTCTAATATGACATGTGCTGCAATTTGCTTAAGCCTAGATAACACACTCCTCCACTTTCAAGTAATTTAATGCATCTCTCCGTTTTTTATTGGAGAAATTTAAGTGAGACGTTTTAACAAACTCCCCATGACAAGCGGCTGCTGCCTCCAGTCGGGCTAACACATGCTTAAATTATAGATTATGTCAAGGGCACAAATGAAAAGAGGAGGTTGCTATTTATGTAAAGCTTTGAAATCCATGGGCAGGAAATTAAATTCACTCTGAAAGGAGTGAAGTGAAATAACTGCTGGGTCTGTGCAGGCTGATTAGTCATGACCAAGGAGAGCTCCAATAACTTGTTAGAAAAGCAAGCTGAGCTGCAGGATCATGGGGAGGCCCAGGGATGTCCCCATGTGCTGAAATACAATTACATACAAAAACTGTTGACTCAAGCCACATTTAATTGGTTACATTGCCTTTAGTTAGTTTGTAAGATGTGTTTTTTATGTGTACTTTGATCTTCAATAGCACAGTACTGTAGTCAAATTGAGGATGTGATAAGGGAATGGGTGCAGTTTTTCAAATGGGGCTTGCTGTAATAGCATATAGGACATTTATGTTGGCTACACAGAGTAAATACATATTCATCTTTTTTCCAAATGAGTCTATGAAATTTATCAACTAGTACACAAAAACACTTAGATTAGACAATAACCACTAGGCTACTAATCTACCTCATAGTAATCTTGGTGTTTTTCAGATTTTAGAATGCAATGCCATTATAGTTACTGTTATGGATCAAGAGTCAGAGTTTTCCTGATTACATGGTGTTCTCATAAGAAATATCTAAAAGTTAAGTTAAAATGATTATCTGAATACAGACAAACTTTATTGAACCATGGGAAATTATTTGTTTATTAGAATAACAAAGAGCAAACACATAAATGGTAATACTACATTCGAAATAAGTAGCAAATAGTGTCAGATAATGCACCATTATTGTATATGTACATGAAAAAATAGAAATTAGAATAGAATATAGTAAATACATCTCAACTATATACAGGATTCTGTAAGGAGAAATAGTGCAAAGATTAAATAGTGAATATCTAATTTTGAAGTATGAAACTGCTTTTTTCTTGTCATCCCATTTGATTTTCTTCTTTTTACATTTCCTCTTTTTTGTGTCCTCCTCCAGAGCAGGGGGTGACATGAGGACATCCACCTGCACAAAGTGTCCTCTGGCAGCACGGCACAGAGTTTGGGCCAAGTCACTAATGTAAAGTGTATCAGAGCCACAGCGCGCTAATGTGGGCTGGGACGTGGGTCTGCCTCCATAAATCTGCTCTTCCTGTCAGCTAAGTCTCCCTAGCGACGCGCTCGACAACACACAGACGTTTTCACCAGATGGACTGATTAAACAGTGCCGGACCAGAAACTTTACACATTCTCCGCATGAAGACAATCTGCTGGAGGCTTAAGTGTGCCCACACAAGGGGTAAATATAGCAGGTACTCAACAACCAAATGACTTATCAAAAATGACTGATGGCTTTGGAAAGAGAGGGTGTTGGAGAAGACTTTTTGCATTACATTTTTGCTTTTGAGTTCTCACTGTGTTTGACTGTATTACGTTACTAAAACTAATTCATATTTATGACTGATGGAAGTGTTTTAGAATAATGGGGAGGGTACAGACAGTTCTCTCAATAGTCATGTGGACTAGAAAATTAGCTAACCACAAAAATCATTTGAGGTTGAACTTAAGATCAAACTAACATAATTCCTTAAAGTCGCACTGCGTAACTTTCATGGTAGAGGGTCCGCTACCCGCTTGTCTCCATGGAGAGATTATAGCTTTGCCTGGAATGTTCCATTTTATGACGGTAAACATATCGATGTATCGTTTATTCATTACAGGTGTTTCTGTTGCTCAAAAACAAATACAGCAATTACTTCTGTGAATAGGGAAGACTCTCCACAGATCTAACATGTAATGTAGCATAGTGCTGTAACCTGCTAGTCTCCCTTGTGATAGATAGCTATAATTTATACTGTGGAACATTCTAGACAAGGCAATAACATTTCCATGGAGACAAGCAGGTGGTGGACCCTCCACTAGAAATGTTACACAGTGCACCTTGAAAGTCCAGATAATCATAGATGAAACGTTCTCTGTATTGAACCACTCCAGGGCGAATGAAGGATTATGTCTCAATAATTGGGTGTGTTGCCTCTTTTTGTTATCAATTTAAAAAACTAAATATAATTCACATTTCTATTTGCTATGCCATGTTTCTCTTTACATTTTTATTCTGTAGCACTTTTATATTTGCTGTCAAATGCAAACTAATACAAATAAACGATATTATTACTACATTTTACAACCTGTTCCAACCTCAAAGCCCCCTGATGCCTTTTGTGCCCTTACCTTCTATAGTCCCCCATTTTGTTTTCCTGCCGAGGATTCTCTTCCCGTTCACCTGGTATTCCTGGTCACTCCCCACAACAGCAAATGGGATCATCTCCTACCACACCATATACAGGATCAATAAAGTTACGGATAGAATCATGTTTAATACAATATAATTTTGACATTTCTTGACAGGCATGTTTAGACTTACCCTGATCTTGTCATTGATCAGCCTGTCCTCGGCGTCCTCGTCAAACTCTTTCTGAGGGTACACGTCGATTCCATTAGCACGCAGGCCTTCTCTAATCTGCACAAGGACAAATAAAGCAAAGCAATGTTACCACGGCAATAAACCAAGCTTAAATCACCACACCACACCAAGTACTGGGAGCAAGGGCAAACTATTCTATAATGACAAGTGAGAAGAAGGTTGGAAAACAAAAGGAGTCCGATTGGTGAACTAAAACAATCAATCAAGTCGAAAGCCTCAATCCATCTTCCAGCAGCGCTGCACCGGCCCCACAGATAAGTCATCGGTCATCATAAAGTGACAATACATTTCTGTTAACTCACAGCCGTGCACTCTGATGCTCAGAAATGCTCAAATCAGATCAAATATATCAATTGTGGTATGGTTACATGTCTGTTAAAAGACCACATTTCAGCACTTGCTGAATGCTTGTGTCTATATCGAGATATTATTTAGCCTGAAATGTTCCACAGTATGGCAATAAAGGTAAAGACGTCTATTCATCTTAAAGTTATTCAATGAAAGAGGTTCTTGGTGCTTTTAAAATACCTTAAAAAAACAGGGTCGTCTCTCTACAGATCTGACCTATACCTTGGCCTTGTATATCTCCATGGAGACATGCATAAGATGCCACAATTTTAATCCAATGCAGTGCAACATTAGCCAGGCTGGTGCCACCTAGTGCCTCTGCTCAATTTCATTTCTCTCCAGTGACTAGGTCAGGAATTGGAATACACGAGACAGTTTGCAAGAACCCTGGAAGTGCGAGTTACAGCCAATCAGCGAAGAGTTGGCAACGATTCCAGAGATTGAGGATTTAAAGCTGGAACAAAGAGAATGTTTGGTGAATTTTATCAAGGGGAAAGACTTCATTGCCCTTTTTCCTACGGGATTTGGGAAAAGCTTAATATACTAGTTCACCCTGTTAGCGTTGCGTTACATATGTCAGGACCAAATAGCAGTGATTGATTAAATGAAAAAAGTACCTGCCTACCGTCGAGCGAACAAATTCTAACACTGCGAGGTCAGATGGTTTCCACAAAGTGAAACCGGCTGATGAATCAGGCTAGTGGAACAGAGGAGACAGCAGGTGGTGCACACACTTCACAGTTAATACTATACTGGAAGGTTCCAGGCAAAACAATAACATCTCCATGGAGAGAAACAGTTGGCGGACCCTCCAATAGAAAAGTTACACAGTGCATCTTTAACATGAGTCACACAGAGATCTGCCCACGTTGCCCATGATGACAACTCAATTTCACAACCATTTTCAGTATACAACTTTATTCTTACAAGCTTTCTCCAAGTTGTACATTACAGGACCAAAACTACAACTGCTACATGCACAGGCTCCGATTAGGTTCACGTGTCAAAACAGAAAAAAGAAAAAAGGAAAAACTGTTTGGCACAAGATATTTCTGGTCAATTATCTCCAGGGTCACACAGTGCAGAGGCAGCCAACCAACACAGAAGCAACATGAGCTCAGGAGCAATGCCAGGCCTTAGTTCTATCCTGTCTTTGTTACCTCTTGGTCAGTGCAGACAATAGAAAGGAGGGGATAACAGAGACACCCATAGTGATCTCATATCCTCCCAAAAAGAATGATACAATTAAGGCATTAAGAGGTATAAAGCAATAAAAAGCATAATAGAAGTTGGCAGGTGGCAGTCTGTCTCCTGCAGATTGTCTTTGGGTTTACCGCTCCAAGAGTTTGAAGTTAAAGGATTACACCTGAGAAAGCATAATGGAAAAGCTGGGATAACACAATTGCAGTGATTTCTTTATGATGAATTATGGCTAAAGCTGCACTGTGTGACTTTACTGGTAGAGGGTCCACCGCTGGAATTCTCTAATACAGTATGACAATTAAACTGTGTATCTCCATGGAGACATCACCAGGTTAAGATACAGGTTAGATCTGTGTAAAGGCGACCTTAGAAACAGTACAAATGCATGGTTTCAAGACCTGTAATGAAAATTAATAGATAAATGTTTAATGCTATACTGTGTAACATTCCAGGCAAAGCAATAACATCTCCATGGAGACAAGCAAGTGGCAGAGCAGAAAAGTTACACAGTGCACCTTTAAGATTTATTGCAGAAAACAATTGATCCGCAAATAAACTGATATAGTTGAACCTCCTTCAGAATAAAAGGCAGTAAATACTCTAATGAATCTAATGAATCACATTTTAGAGTTTTAATGTAAAGGGAACACATTATGCCAAATTTACTTTTATAACCTGTTTACTATGTTATAGCCCTCACCATTAGCGTGCCCAAAGTTGTATTGATTCATGCATGTTGGTCCTGTATTGTCCTGCATTCATTCCCACTTTGTACATAATTGCAATTATTAGGAAAAAATCTGACACTGGGTCCCTGTGAAGAGTTCTGCACTTTTGAACAATAAGTCAATGGGACCACTTCTATTTAAATCAATGTTGCAATGAACAAAAAGCAAAATCACAATCTACCTATGTTATAGTTTAATACTAGTCAATACTCTGTCTTTTAAACCAACAAGTTGCTTGACTGCCCCCTTGTGGCTACATGTAGCACCTACAACCATGTGACAATGTTACATTCCCAGATAAACAAACAAATACAAAAATAGCAAAAACAAATAAAAAAACAATACATGTCAAATCATAATTCATATTTTATCTTAAGACTCCAAGATAGTTAAATGCCATTTCTATTTAACAGCAAGTGCCACTTAAGATGAGAAAGAGGGTGAAACATTCAAGGACGGCTCGCATTAATTTAATTCCAGACATTCCTACTTCTACCTTAAGTGCCTCTTTATCTTGTCTCGAAAAGCTTCCTAAACAGCAGAGCCGTGAACCTGAATGAACCCGTATAATCACATATAATTCAGTGGTAATGAAGGGGCTGTGTGCAGAGCTGGTGACTGGGCAGAGGTCTGAACAGCAGCCAGACTGAGCAGGTGCAGCTCACAGTTGGGTAAATAAACCTGTGGAGAACTTTATGGCAGTAACAGATTATACAGGAGTTCCCATGGTCCTGAGTGGTACTGTGATGTGTGTCGAGGCAGATGAATGGTACTTCCTATAGTCACTAGCACAGACCACACAGCAGGCAATACAACCTGGGAATTAACTAAAACTTAACTAACAGACACTCTCTGTTGCCAGGTAAAGAACTTGTGCACTGTATGTATGAACAGCATATGAGCAATTCTATCCATAAAAATGATGTTAAAAATGAGGCATATACTAAGCTCTAATTGTACTCTAGTTCTTAAAGGTAAATTTTCCATTCATTTTCGAATTTAAATATTAAGAGTTCAAAGGCATCACCGAATATAATCAGCTATGTTGTTCATAACTCTGTTATTTTGAGTCCAAAAAGCAGATTTAAAATGCAAGATCCTGCTAAATGCTAACCAGTTTTTAATAAAATTAAAGGTATTGTAGTCATTAGTTACCACATAGCTGATAAGTCCTGAGCAACTGTTCAATCTTTTCAGTTTTTTCAGAAAGTCTGTGAGAAAAATGAATGAGAAATTTTCTTCCAGAACCAGGGGTTGGCAGTCACTGCTGAGTTCAATTATTTATCCAAATAGAAAACATGCATCAATACTTGACAATAATGTGTAATTTTTTTTTTCATATTGTTTTTGATGAAACGCACAGATGATATTTTTGCATTTATTCCATAGTATCTCATTAGTAGCACCCACCGTCTGTTTGAAAAAGTCCCTCTCCTCCAGTGTGAGCGTGTCTGCTTTGGCGATGACGGGGACGATGTTGACCACTTTGCTCAGACGCCTCATGAACTCCACATCGAGAGGCCTCAGGCTGGAAAACAAACACACAAGAGCATGAAGAGCATTTCTTGTAACGATAAACATGAGGTATAAAAGAAGTCAATGGACCTGCTTACGTTTAGCCCAATACTGAGATGACAATGCAAAATCACTATCTGCCTATGCTATGCTCTTTGTAGTAATTTACCATGCAAACAGGATAGAATAGAGCACCATTTAACGCAACTTTCCAGCACATTTGTTTAGGTGATCAGGCTGAAAGTTCATATTTCATGTGATAAATTATGTTCACATGCCTAGATACTTGTTCAATGAGGATTTGTTGTTGATGCAATACTACAGAACGTCCACTAGAAGGCAATATTTATCCGTGTCAAAATTGATTTCAATTTACAGAACAAATACTATACCTCAAACAAATATTGTAAAGGTATTTTGTTCTCTCTCATGAGGCTACTCTGTTAAAACCTGATGGGGTCCTGACTTTTCTCTGATACAGTCTAGATCCTTCTCAGTCCCGTCAGTGGCCACATTTACTTATGTTCTCTGTTTTCCAATTAGCCCGGACCACCAGAGGCCAACTGAGTTCATGCACCATGGGGCAGCTGCAGTCAGTCCACTCTGACATCACCATAACAGCCAGAATACTAGGAATCTACACACACCATAATGTATCCAAACAAATATTACATAGTCAATTTTACTTTTAGGCTCCTTTAATAAATGAATAAAAAAAGATAGTTTAAGGTTTAGCACATATTTAATGACCTCTATGTATGTAAGCCTGTCATGATAATTACTACTACTACTCAACTTAATATAATATCGTAATATATGAAAGCTGGAAGAATGGATTTTGTGGCTCAATACTTATTGTGTGTACAGTTTCTTTATAAAAAGTGGCAAGATTTGGGATGTTTTTGTTGTAATAAAATTAGATTTGAACTGTACAAGTTTGAATAAGTAACTTTTATGCATAATTATTCGTTCATTCTATTATTTATTTGTTGCAGCTCAGGCCTTTTAATGATTCTGTCTGTTTAAAATGGTTTACTGGAATTATCCTGCTTTGTATTAGAGTCAAAGCAGTTTTAAAATTATTGTTCATTGCAATATTTCTCTGTAGCGATATACCGTGCTTCAAAACAGGCTGTAACAGGATGTATGTGGATAGGTGCAAGAATATGCAAGAATATTTCAAAGGATACGGAACTGAGCAGTGAGCAAACATAAAACAAAGATACCATGCAATTCACCACAATGACATAAGTAGTGCACACATAAAATATGAACGTAAGGATGCAGGAATGATCTTATGTTTCTACATTCATGCATAATAATATGTAGGTAATATATGGTGCATACTAAAGGATTGTTACTAATTGGCTCTAAGTAAAAACAGCCTACATATAGCCAGTGGCTTTTCCTGCTGCATGACCATAAACAAGTTCAGAGTGGAGAAGTGTCAAAGTGCAGCCTTCCTTTTTGTGTTCAATGAGGAAGCAGCAAACTCGCCAGAGGGAAAACTGTGACTCTGCCATTATCGGAAATGGTTACTGAGGCCAAGGCTGCGCTCCACTAAACACTGGTCATCGCACACAAACCAAAGAAGTTACAAAAACTCTAACAATCACATTAGATTCGAGAACCTGGAATAAATACAGGGTTTGAGAAAAAAGAAAAAGTTAAAATGCTCTCATAAAGTGATAGAAGACTGTTAGGACTTTCATAGACAATTTGGATAAACCCAATATGCGTTTCCTGCCAAGTGAGCACTGTGGTCATGACTCTGCAGTATCCTCGTCTATTATTGCCAGTAAGCGTAATTGGTAACAGGCCCACATGGACTTGGCCAGGTCTACCACAAGGCAACACAAATTTTAAAAAATGATAAGTGTGATGGTGAACTAACCAATGTAAGAAATGAGGGGAGATTTTAGTGCGTTGCTTAAATGTGAACGCATTTTTAAACAAAACATTCTACAGTTATTCAAACTTCTACACGCAACATCTCACAAATGTCGTTTCCCTGCATATTTTGGAAAGAAGACACTGTGGGAGGAGTTTCAGGATTCTGTGGGGAAAAAAAATATTTTTTTGGTTTGTTTTATTCTTACTGTTCTGCATATCAAGTTTAAAGGTGCACTGTGTAACTTTTCTGGTGGAGGGAAAATGCTTTTCTTCATGGAGATGTTATTGCTTTGTCTGGAATGTTTCACAGTATGATATTTAACCTTTCTATCTTCATGGAAACCAAACCAGACCAAGTTACAGATCAGATCTGTGGAGAGGCAACCCCGCTCACAACCCTGCCTGTTTTTCTAATATTTTTTAGCTATGAAACCACCTGTAATTGAATAAATGTAAGGTAGAGCCGTTTAATATTATACTGTGGAACATTCCAGGTAGAGCAGTGACATATCCATAGAAACAAACAGGTGATGTACACCCAACCAAAATGTTACAAAGTGCACCTTTAAGATCCACAAAGAAAAGCCTTATGTAGTACAGAGGACCAGCTGCTATCATGAGTCCCTGATGAAGGCTCTGTCAAATACACACACAGCCCCCGCTCACCATGACAACCGTTAGGAGCACAACTGTTGAGATACAGATATCAGGCAGCTGATAGAGAAACCATGTTGTGAATAGTCTCATGGGTATGTGCATGTGGGGTTTTAACTTCCTGTTTATCCACGGGTTTCAGATTCCTTTTTATAAAAAACAACATTTGAGGACTTTTTCTTACACTATTTGGCCACAAATTGTTAAATGCTATGGCAACAGTACTCATTTTCCATCACTCTGAAAATCATGATAAAAAGATGTTATTGATACTTGATGTCATCAACATTCCCCGGGGGTGTGAAGTTAACTGTCGGCTCTGCTCTGTCCGTAGCTTTGTTAGACTTTAATCTGAGTTTTATTTTATCACAATCTGACACACACAATCCCCTGAAAATTAGTTGTTTAAATCAGTTTGATATTTTTTCTTGAGTACTCAAGACTATTTAATGTTTTTTTGACATTTAATAGTCAGTGACATTGTTGTAACTGTTGGACATTCCACCATTAGAGATACATATAAAACACCCCCAGCGTGATGTCACTGCACAGTATCAAAATAAAGAAAATGGATGAATGACAAAAACAACAATGCTTTCCACCATCTTTGAAATACAGACATACTAACACTACTAAGTTGTTGTTGTTGCCACTGGCACGCTGGTACTCGACAGTTGTTCGTGTTTGGATTTCAACTGCGAGCTCATATTGACAACTTAATAAGTCCAGGCACTTTTAGACACAGAATTTATCAACCATTTTACAACTTTTACATTGTGTAGTATAGCTTGTATAGTCGTGGCTATGTGGAGTGGATGACATACATCTGAACACTATTGATTGTTGCTTTCCCTTATTGATCAATTTTGAGTGTAGAATTGGTGACGACGAATACTAGTTATTGATTTTAGATCAGGTTCATTATCCCACTATTGATACTTTGCAGTGACATCACGCTGGGGGTGTTCTACATGCATCTCTACTGGCAGAATGTCCAACAGTTACCATGGTGACAAAATGCTCACATAGAAAAACTGCCAAATATGTTTTAATACAAGGCAAAATTGATTTAAATAAGAGATTTTCAGAAGCCTAGTAGACTGTAGTCCTGGTAGTAGCCTGTAGTGCCAACCAAGTCAGCTCTTTTTGGTCAGATTGTGTTTCAAATGAAGATCAGATTATGTCTAATGTGAGTAAAAGAGCTTCAGACAGAGCAGTGCTTTCAGTTAACTTAATATAGGACTAATAAATGCTTTGATTACAATGAAAACGAGCAATATCCTATTTCCCAGTGAAAGACCAAAGCTTAATTTCTCGATGTAATATGACTCGTAAAGGGCCTTGGAGAGAGAATGACTTCCACATGTGGTCACTAGATTATGAGAAGAACAAAAGAAGATGGAGCAGATGTGTGTCTTGTTGGGGGACAGTGAACAGACAATGGCCCATGCAGGGGTATTCCCAGCAGCCCTGCTTCTTGTCAGTGGCAATAAGGGGAGGGGGCAGTAAAGGGGAGGGGGTAGGGGGAAGAGGGATAGTCTTACCAGTGTCCAGTGGGAGGGATGAAGTATATGCAGCAGTGCACTCTGGAGTCTGGGATCCTCTTCTTTCGGTCGATGTTGATCTCCTCTTGCAGGTATGCTTCATACTGATCGTTGATGAACTTCATGATGGGCTGCCAGCTAAAACAGACATTAATGAGGTAAATGTGTATACAAAATGGTGGCATGTTTGCACTTTTTTTTCTCTACACATTTTTATATCTAATCAGTGTTGAGTGAGGGCACAAAAGACTGAAAATCTTAAGTATTTATATTGTCCATTTGTATATTTTATTGCATGAAAGTAGAGGTGAGCGATATTGGCAAATTAATACATGTTTTTTTATTATAGTAATCCATCAGCAATGTGCAAAAACATGGCTGTAAATGCTGTGGCTGTGGTTAAAATATGGCTCAATATGTGAATTTAAAATTAACCACAAAAATGAGTAAATATGACTTTGTTGCTGACAGATTTGTTGCTGTCTTTTTATTACATCAATAAAAAATTTTGCACATCTCTAAAACAGCAACTACAATATTATATTATATGTTCTTCTACGTGAAATATATTTTTACTTAAATATCAGCACATTGAATATGAAAACAAAAAAACAAAAAAAAAATACAACAATAACCATTTTCAAACACTATTCCACTTTATATATTATTATATATTTTTCATTATATATTAGGTGCTCACCAGTTTTCATTATTGATCTGATCTCCAAAACCAGGCGTGTCAATGACCGTCAGCTTCATCCGCACCCCTTTCTCTTCGATATCTGTTACAGCAAAAATATTACACATGAACACAACACCACAGAGAATAAACACAGAGCGCAGCAGGAAGTTGTTTCTATTTAAAAAAATCTGAATAAAAGGTCAGTTAACACAAGAGCCAACCCACCGTGACTGATGGACTTGATCTCGACAGTCTTTGGGATCCTCTCCTCTGGGTCAGGCTGCACCGATTTGCGACTCACTTTGGATTTAAACAGCGTGTTCATGAGAGTGGACTTCCCCAGACCGCTTTGCCCTGGACACATGGAAGACAGGTACCATTTAGTAAAAGACAAAGTATGTGTCCTAAGAGTAAACAGCGTCAATCACTTTTACAACACCGCTACACATATTTTTCCCCCGGAGTGACTAGACATCCATCATCATGTTGGATAAACTGTAATGAACCATAACAGTGCAGCTGTAGGGGCCACACTGGTGAGCTGTGGAGGGCTCCAGAACACGAGGACCACACGCAAAGCAATCAGTTATGGTTGATCTAAGCATTCAAAGCATTTTACCTTCATGGTCACTATTAGCAGCTTTCTCAAGGTAAAGTGGATCTAATTGTCTCCATCCATCTTATTCCCAATGCATCAGCTAAACAAAATTATTAAAAGGTCATACCATGTTAGAATGCTGTTACCCCATCAAAAACATACCTGGGGTTGTGTTTTGTTTTATTCACACATATTTTAGTAATCCTTTATTACTGCCCACACCTCCAAAGCTCAAAATTGTGATACGGGCCCTTTAACACAAAAGAGAATGGGCTGTTGGGTTGCTGTACGAATTGGTTAGAATTTGAATTCCATATTGCCTGACCAATTGTACCTGGAATTATTATTCTACCTGGTCCTGTCATGTGATGCAAAGTGCAAACAATGACCAATGTTGCAAATTTCAGGTTTTTTCAGGTGAGAACACAATCCCATCATTTATATTAAATATACAGAGAAGTATAGTTACCCTCAAACCTTTCACACAAACCTCAAACCTTAGTTCAACCTTGTTAAATATTTGGCGCCCCAAAAACCTAAAACTTACAACAGGGTTGAACCAGCACTAAAATACGCAAAAGGCTGTTCCTCTTTTTTTTTTTTTTTTTTTTGAAGTTTATATTACTGAGCAATAAATTAGATATACAATATAGTAATAGTACCTGTGAGATAAGGGGGGTATCAACGTCTTCGATCTGACTCAGAACAGGTTCCCAGATACTGAAACCTATCAGCAGAGCCCCTTATAGAAAATCTAATTTTCAGACAGGGTAAGAGGTCAGGAAGCCACAATCTAAAGTTTTGGAAGCTGTTTGTCTTTCCACTTGAGCTGTATTAGTCTTCAAGTCAAACATGTGTAAAAGCAATTACATTTTTATACATGTGTATTTTTTTAAGGAAATGCACAAATTGCAGTGTTACACCGAATATTGTGGCCTTAGGTTCATAAGAGATTGATCTTGAATAAAAAATTAAAACATTAAACAAACATACATAAAATGTATCTAATTAAAATAAAGTCCCCTCGTTTAGTCTGTTGCTGGACCTGTTTATTTACCATAACACATAACCATCCTAAGTCGCCTTTCCCATCCAAGGAAAAAGGCCAACTGCGTATTCCTAAACCCTCTCTCTCACAGTTACAAACTCTCACCCTATAACCCAGACTTATTAATACAGGCTTCTTCCGGATGCCAGCCCTGGCACACAGCACCAAGATACCACAGCTACCCCAGTGCATTCTGGGAATCAAAGGTCAGGTGGCCTGGGGCAGGGATTAGGCAAATGCATCTCACAGAGCAGACACCGCGGACAGAGCCAAGACAGCAGCTGCTAGAACCTTTCACATTCACCAACATCCAGTGACAACTGTGTTTGCCCAAAGACTATGTTATGATTGTGTGCTTCTGCTATAAAGGTTAACTGGTCTGAGTGAACAGCTAAAACAATCAATTTGTCTTTTTATGTCAAAACAAACGATGTGAACTATAAAATGTCATGTACCACTTAATGTAATTTTCACACCTTCAGTCATGGTACATTTTTACAGATTATCTTTTAAGTGAAATGTCACAGCAGATCAGAGGTTTTTTTGCCTTTGAGTCGAGATTTAGCTACATTGAGAAAACTATATAAAGCTCAGATATACAGTTATATGTAATGTAATATGGTATTGAAATCAAGTTCACAAGCTTCAATTAAATGTCACTTTATTTGCAATAATAACAAACCTAAAGGTGATGATTTTAGAGGATCAGGGTGAAATGGTACATGATTACTTTAAGAGGCTGGACTTAAATGAGTTGTCAGGCAAATATTTGCACAGACATAAGCTAAGACACGGCCGACAGTGACATCAGTAAATGAGCAATGTGCATGTTTGAGCAGATCTCTGTTCTGATTTGCTTTTATTATCAACTACATTTCACCACACAAATGACTTGAATCATTTTAAACACGTGTTTTATAAGTTATGATGTTGTTAGTGGGTAACATACGTTTGCATGTGCAGGGGGACAATGGAAATGTGAAATGTAAGTGTCAAGAATTCTCTGTAACAAGTGTCACTTCTTGGCATGTATCCCCATGGATCTGTGATAACATGTCAGTGTATTTAGGCGTAGAGCTAAATAACACCCTTCCAGCTAAGTAAAAGTGTATTCTGCAAAGGATAGTTGTTGTATATAAATGCACAGCCACAGAATATGGCAATTAAATCAATTTGAGCAATTACTTCAAATCAGCTGCAGCTCAACAGAAAGAGCCATGCTGATCATACTGCAAAAAACAATATCTAGGCAGGTTAAAGTGACTTCAATTAAGAGCATTTCACTTTATTTGAGTAGATTCAGCTTGACAAGTAAAATTATCTACCAATGAAATAAGTGCATTTTTCTTAATTCAAGCAACATTAGATAATGTTTCTCATTTTAACTGCAAAGAGTTGTTGTTTTTCTTGCCTTAAGTGTGGCAAGATGTATTTTGATATTTTAAGTATAAAAAGTCTTGTTCCATTGGCAGATAATATTACTTGTCAAGTGAACTTTACTTAAATCATGACAAAACTTTCTAAATTCAAGTAATATTAACTTGGCTAGATTTTTTTGTTTTTTCAGTGTACTGTAGAAAACAAACTTTGTCCACCACACCCGCACAGTACATGTTATTATAAACATACATACGTATGTTCTTTTTTTTTTTTATGTTTGTCTCACTTTGTCTCAGCTGAGTCTGGTTTGTGACTAATTTCCATTCATTAGATAACGACAACAACAGAGCCTGATTTCATCCTTGCATTGTTTTTCTCCTTATGACCTCTTGTATATTGCTGAGAGGTATATTTGTATTCCTATATATCTATATTTTTCAGTTTTTACTTTATATAATTATGTCTTATTTGACACAAGTCTGTTTTGCTACTTTGAATTTATTACCATTTATATTTTTGCTCTTTGTTATCATAATATATGGTGATGTTTGTTTGTGTCCAAATAAATTCACACCTGGATGAATAAAGTTTGTCTAAGTCTAAGTCTAACATTTACATATGCTATTAATGCAGAAGGTGAAATTGGACAGTTTAGTATGTGTAGACTGTGGAACCATACACAGCACCTCTGAGTGTTTCTAGAAAGAGTGTGCTTGAGCCTGCCGCAGTAATCACTGTCATTATGCCACTTTGAGAGTCCAACAACCTGTTCTTATCCTCTCAGCTGTGTGTCTGTGTGTTTGTTTGTCACACAGGGACACAGAAAAGAGCTCACTTAAAAACATACCCCGCTGGCAAATTGTTAAGGGAAAAACACATGTCTGTAGTTACATTGTGGATTTACTTTTGCTTTCATAGTGGGATCAGTGACTGAAGAAATAAGGTGAGCAAACTGAGCAGAATGGTTTAAGTGGCACTGATTCAAATGAGGCTTAGCTCTCTTCTGTAAAGACAATCGTGAAAATCATCTTCAGTTGAAAGGTAGGGTTAGAGTGAACTTTTGACTACTGTGTGAAAGTGGGTAACACATCCACTTGAGTACTTTAAAGTTTTCTTAGAACGCTTTACTTACCAACCACCATGATGTTGAGCTCAAAGCCCTGTTTCATGGCCTTCCTCCTCATCTGCTCCAAGATGGCGTCGATGCCCACGTAGCTGGAGTCGCCCACATGGCTCTTGTCCCCTTTGGCTGGGTGCTGCTTGCCGGATTCAGACATGGTGTGGCCCAGACTAACCTCTGACCCTGAAATAGAAGAGAAGAGACACAATCATCACTGAGTACAGAAATTTAAATATTCCTTATTACGCAAAATTGTCTGTTGTGAGTATTAAGAATTGTTATAATGTTGTTACCACCTCAAAAACATACCTGGAGTCGTGTTTTCTTCATTCACACATATTTGAGTAATCCTGCATTGTTAGTCTATCTGCATCTCTAAAACTCAAAATGCTCTATTCCAACTTGTGACATCATGTGCTACCTTCTACCTTTAGTACAGTAGAGATGAGAAATTCCTGAAAATGAAAACGCAACTCCATGTATGTTTTTGATGGGGATAGAACATTATAACATCAGAAAATGGTGCAATATGGGCTCACTTATGCAAAGTATAGGCACAGTTCAAGTATATGACAAGTGTTGTAAAACTCTAACCAGAAATTTCCTGTTTCTAAGCGGATGCACACAATTTAACATCACTGCATTGATTTTACCTGTATGCAGCTGCCAAACATCCTTTAATATATAACTACTGGCCATAAAAAATGAAATCATATTAATATTTATATAAGAATGGAGGTGAGTTAAGTCCAACATATAGTAATAAGTAACAAGTAGAGACAACAAACAAGAATACGCCTGTCTTCTTAGATTTGCACAACATATTCTTTGCAGTGAATCACATTTCTGGACAATAAATCAGTGCTTACCTCACACAGGTATCAGTTTCTTGCCAACAAAGAGTGCCCTGTGGCTCTGACAGCAGGACCAACTCAAAAGCTCTGAATATTTCTCAACATTAACATTTCCACTATCACCCTGCTGTAGGAGGAGACAGCATTTCCTGTTCCTGTTGTGCAGATGTAACAGTCACTATGAACCACAAGTATCAGAAACTCAACGGAAATAGAGCCAGCAACCACCAGACATCTCACAAATTCTCACTGAAAAAGATTATAGCTGAAGGTAATATCCAGTGCCAGACGCAAGTGAAATGTTATCCTGAGATCTGCAGACAATGAGTAGCTTTACTTCAAACAGCAGATCCACATTTGATTACCTCATATTGACTCGACTCTGGTTTCGCTGAGACTTTAGCCTGGGAAGTTTTGAAAAAACACCTGCTTTGGTCCATCCAGTGTCGTGTGATCTGAATATAATGTCATACCAAAAACAACCCCTCACCATGAAACAATGTGAGTGCCAGCAGATGAGAGAGGCGATGTGTGGAGACAAGATTAGCAGGAATCCAAGCAGGATCATTTCAGACTTAGCGGAGATAATTGGATAATTGGTAGTTATTTGGGGCATTAATAAACAGCAGGTATGAGCTTAATCCTAATCTAATGGATCGTGGTATCTGGCCAGGGTTTGACTTGTAACATGATTTAATTTAATCTGTACTAAGCAACTTTGGGCCTTAAACATGCACTGTGTAGCATTTTTAGTGGAGGGTCCGCCACCTGCTTGTCTCTGTCTATGGAAATGTCATTGCTGTGTCTAGAAAGTTCCAGAGTATAAATTAAACCCATCACGGGAAAGACAAGCCGGTTACAACTACAAGCAACAAAAACACCCATCATGAATAAATGTGAGATGGATATGTTTAAAGTCATACCATGGAATATTCCAGGCAAAGCGATAACATCTCCATGGAGACTAGCAGGTAGTAAACCCTCCACCAGAAAAGTTGCGCAGTGCACCTTTACGCAGTGTGACACATTTTCATATAACAGATTGGTTACTCTGACTCAAAAATTAGAGCACTGAACTCACAACCCCCTTGCAGAGACACAGGAATGCAATGTGTACAGTACATACTGTATATTTTTGCTTTTTCAATAAGATCAAGACTGGATCAAGCTTCAATCCTGTACAATATTGGCACAACTATAATTATCCCAGTCTCCCTGTTGTTACACTTCCACAACACCCAGCAGAACTATTCAGTGAATGCAGTAAAGTGATACTACCACATAAGTTGCAGCCTGTTTGTCCTTAGAAAACCCAACACAAAAATGCATGTTTTGGATGCTGCAAATTGTGGCAGTGCAGTGTGAATCCATTTGATTTTAGACTTTAGACAAACTTTATTTAACCACAAGGGAAATGATATGGACATAGTAGCTCACACATTATAATATAATATAATAACAAAGAGCAAAAATATAAATGGTGATAATAAATTCTAAATAATTAGCAAAACTATAACAAGAGATTGGTGTCAAATAATGCATAATTAAATAAATGTGTATGTACAAGTAAAAATAAAATATACAAATACAAATATATCTCAACTAAATACAAGAGGTCGTAGGGAAAAACAGTGCAAAGATGATATGATGATTGATAGGACACAGGGTTATCTGTTACATAAGGGTGAGTTGTTGTACAGTTTTATGGAGTATCTGAATGAATGTAGTCATGTATCTGAATATCTGAATGGATATTTAAAGAGTAAAAGAGTCTCTGTTGTGAATGACAAAATGTAGATCAGTGATATTATGTGCTGCTCAGAGTCTGAGGCCATCTGGACACGAGACCAGACCAACTGCCCACAACCAGAAAAGGGGCACTCCAGGAACAGACAGACCAAGGTAACAAGACAGGGGCATTTCATTCATTAATGTGATTGATTAATAAAGGGGAAAAAAAATCTCCTTAACTCAAATGTGCATATTGATATTTTGCAGCTGAAGTCATTGTCGTCTGCATTCCATGATGCCAGCTGTAGGCACTGCTCTGTTAGAAGCGCTACTAGACTTTAATCTAATCTTTATCTTTAACACAACTTGACCAGAAAAAGCCTATTTAGTTGGAACTACAACAGGTGAGCTGATTTTTTGCAGTTAAACACAGGTTCCTGAAAATGTTCCATTTACATCCATTTTTTTCTTCAGTTCTCGGACAATCTTAAAACCTTTTTTGACTGTTTTTGCTAATGTGTGCATTGTGTTGCCCCGACTGCTGAACATCACAACATAGAGATTCATGTAGCACACCCCCAGTATGATGTCACTGCAAAGTATCAAGTTTTTAACATACTGTATCTCACACATAATAAAACATTCTTTCCATTGCCGCTGAAGTGCACTGTTGGACCTGGCTCATTACACATGAACATGATCATACACTAAGACTCACGACTCAGCAGCCCCAGTACAATCCACTATACAAATGTCCTAAAGCACTAATGGGAAACAAAGGGTTACTATTATTTTAAACCCAAGTGATTTTATGGTTTGCTTCTTATCATGAGTAAATCCATTCCATTTGCAGTAAAGATGACATATCTTTACAATCATGTGACACCCAAATGCGGCTCTTAAGCAGTTGTATAATGTGAAGATGGTGTTTCTCTGCATGAATGACTTCATCGCATCAAAGAGATCACTCTGGGCACTCATCTCTCAATCCTTCAATCACTTTGCAGTTGGCTATCAGCAGCACACAACATAACATATACTGTATGTTAATATGGTTTGTACAGCACCAGAAGTCTAGATAATGTGACTTTTAATCATAAATAGAGAGGTCCATAGGATTTGTGACTTAAAATTTAATTTGTTGACAGATCAGAAAAGCACTTTCATGTTTAGAAGCTCATTCACACAGTTAATGCTATGGCCGTTAACTGTCTGAATGACCATCTTTGCATGAGCATCTGACTTTTTTCAAAAAGGATCTTAATAATTTTACATGTAATCATTGGTTTCACTAGGCCTGTCACATTAAACACTACATTGACCTACTGTACAATATATGATACTGTTTAATATTTGTGCTAGTATTTTATAATGACATTTATTTGATTTGATTTATTGCCTTATTGCACAGTTAACTTACAACAGATATTTGCTTCAAGTTTTAGGGTGCATTTTTGCTTCCTATTCATCGGTGGCATTTTGAGGATTTTAAACCATAGAAAAGATAGATTTCTTTTTGAATTGTTAATTGCTATGGCAACAGAGCCCTTTTCTCACCATTCATCTCATCAGGTATAGAGACATCACTACATTCAGTGCATAACTCAGTGGAGACAACAAAACCACTTTCAGACAAGATTCCTGTCTGGTTTTACCCCAACAATAAACTTTTATGTCCTAAATTATGCTAATGTTTAAGAAAGGTATGAAAATACTACACTGGTATGAAGCAAACAGCACCATCCAAAGCCATCACAGTGACTTTGTTCTCTCCTTGACCTGGATACCGCTCCTATTAAGAGTTTGTG
The DNA here is from genome assembly GCF_026225935.1 of Boleophthalmus pectinirostris. Taxonomy (NCBI): domain Eukaryota; kingdom Metazoa; phylum Chordata; class Actinopteri; order Gobiiformes; family Gobiidae; genus Boleophthalmus; species Boleophthalmus pectinirostris. The sequence goes on along the minus strand of NW_026571190.1, from coordinate 25,681,654 downwards.
TTCCACTGCAGGGTCGGCCCTCACGTTACATGGACAACAGAACTCAACACCCCACCAGAAGGCCGTCATTAAAGTCTCATCAGGAACATTCACCACTACATTTAAAAGGAGAAATCCTCACAAAGATGCCATTGTCTTCAGAATTGCAATACATTTGATTTGTATTAGTAGCTGTTCACTGGTTGGGTGAGGCATGTCCAGAAGCTGTCATTTTATGAGGAAGTTTGCTTTGGGGAGAGGAAGTCTGTTTCTTCACTCATACCAGTGGCCTTCCACAGAGCAGGCCATTTCTAGGTACTGAGAGCTTTGCCTGTGTGGTTCCCATGAGGTGTCAGCTTTAAATCTCTGTAGCCTGTTCCGTTGCCAAAGCATTTCAAAGCCTGCATATGTAATACATTTGCATGCTATCTAGTGACTGCATTTACTCTGTTTTGATGGTCCCTTTAGTTTAACAGACCAAATGCAAGACTGCAGATAAAAAGAGGAAGGTGACTTGACTGACCCTAAATAAAAGCATATTTTCCCCGTCATAGCATATTTTCCCCAAATCATCATAAAAAATGTTGAAGTTTACATATGCTGTCAAGAAAAAATGTAGGACAAGAAGGACCTGGAGTTAAAGCTAAAACATGCTGTGTCCAGTTGGGGTTAGCTGGTGCAGGTGTGGCCTGTTCATGAGTGATGGACAACATAAATCATTAGATTATAAGAAACAGAAGCTCTGGTCCAGACCCTCTCCAAGGCAAACATGCCATCTGAATGTAAAGGGGAGATGTTTGTACTGTGTAGTTGGACTGAACAACATATTGGCTGGTCAGATGTGTCTATGATCATGCAATGGTATACTGAAAAAATGTCCGAGAGGGGTTTCTCAAATTGCAAAAACTAATTTGACAACAATAACATGACCTTTTTATGTTTCTCTGTCCAGCATGTTTAAATCTTACAAAGGTCACTTGATTGTGGTCGATGTTAGATCTGCATGTTTTAATCAGGTTGAGGAAGCATGACTTTATTATAATTTCTGGTGAGGCTCCTCCCTCTGGAATTCTCCTCCCCAAAACTTTTGGAGGGAAAATTCAAATGCAGCAGGACACAGGACAGTTACAGGAGGCAGAGGACACACAGTGTGGAGCAGGAGGATTATGAATGAGAGCTGATCTGGAGGTAAGACTTTTTAAAGATTTTATGTGCTTCTCTGGCCTAGAATGTCGTCATTGTTAAAACATGTTTGTGGTGTTTTATTTTAAATTAGAGTTAATGTAAGGAGTGTTTCCATGAAACAAATTGTATTTGACTGTCCATCTACAAGAGTGTGACAGTTGTACTCAGATTTGAATGTGTTTGTTCCAGAGTCGTCTACAAAACAAACAGTGACGTCCAGAGCTCTGCTGGAGCTGTGGGGAAGTTCATGAATGTTATAGCTGATGTTTCAGAAAAAAGGAAGATGTTTGAGAACCAACAAACCACAGACCACAGATGAACAAAGCAAGTAACTCAACTAAAATGATTTTTTTTTTAAATTTTCAAAATGAACTTCCTATTGAAACAGTTTTCATGTTTCTACAGGGTGATGTGGCATTAGGAGGACTTTATACCAGATGCCCTACCTGTTACTGCATTTAGAGGAAGAAAAGCAGCACACGGTGAGTTTTGTTTCTGCAGATACAGTTCTAATGTTCTTGTGATTCTGTTCTGGTCCATTATAGGTACTTTGAATGTATTTAAACATGTACAACAGTTTAGATCATATGTCATATATCATAATGTAATCATCATGTGTTATTCCTGTGTCCACAGGCAGAGATCAGAGCATCTTCCCACTGTCCAGCTCCAAACTGTGTGTCTCTGTACTTGTGCTCTTTGTGTGTTTGATTCTGTTAAGACAATACAGATCTGTGGAAAACTAAAGACTGTTTTTGTATTATTTTACAGAATTAGATCAATTAAATTAAATTATACATACGTACACATTTCACGATAAGGTAACATAAAATAAATATGCATATTCAGCATGATTTGATCAAATTTCATCAACATGAAAAAGTGACGTTCATGTTCTGAGAAAAATATGTGTAGAGGGGATCGAATAATAATTAGTATATCCACTTACCAACCAAGCTGGCATATTTATCACGTGTTTAATTTTTGTTTCTTTGTGGAAAAAAATAAAAAAAATAATGATAAAAATAAATTACCCTACTATAATTTCCTTTATGTACTATGAGCAGATTTGAGCTCATTATTGACACTGCTATATGTTCACTGTCGTATTTACTTGCTCCTGTTTTGTTACAATACAATAATGCATTTTTAAACAATATTGTAGATTTAAAAAAAGGTTTTGGGTATTATCCCGCTTTAGGATCTTTTTTATTGTGCTGGTAGCATAATGTAGATATAAATAGGTATATTAAAAAAAGATTACCCAATTGTTTTTAAATGTAGAAAACTTTTTGTGACGTTGTTTAATATTTATATTAAACATCCATCCACGACTCACTGTCCAATGCCTTATCTTTAAATATGTATTCATTTTAGCTCAACTCTGCAAATAAGCCAGAGATATAAAATTGGACAGGAAGTATTGACTCCAACAGTGGTTGCCAGGTTCTGCTGTTCTCAGAGCCAATTGTGATATATATATGACTTCAAATGTGCTATCCTGGCAGGCCTACTTGGAAGTGGTAACAGGAAAAGTAGAAAACACAGGATTAAATGGATAAAATGTACGCCAAATAGTGACATACAGTCTTAGTGTTTACAATATTAACCCTGCCAAGTCAAACAGTAATATGCAGTTTCTCACATGAGGCCCCTTTGACAGAAAAACTACAGTTGGGAGCACAGCTGACAGAAACACACTTGAGAAAAAATGTTTTGAAGAATGTTAAAAAAGTCACTCCATCTTTCACTGGTGTCACTGAAGCCAGCCCTCTGTGACCTGTGGCCTGACACGGAGCGAAGCAGATGGTGCATGTGTTGAAATGTAGTCCTCTGTGGAAACTAGTGATAATAATGCTTCTAAATACACTGTGAAGTTGTGGGTAGCTTAAAGAGAAAGAAAGGCAAAAACCATGGCTGACTGAGAGTGAAAATATTATGTGGTGAACTTGATTTGCTACTTAAAGGACCCATATTATGCCGTTTTCTGATCTGTGTTAGAACGTTGTTTCCTCATCACAAACATACCCGTAGCTGGGTTTTGTTTCATTCACACACACAAATCCTGCATACTTAGGCTGAGTTGCTCCATGGTGTTTTTAAACTCCATAGATCTTCACTAGATTCATTTGGGCACAAGGTGGAACAGAGTATTTTGAGCTTTGGAGACGTAGACAACTCAGGTTATGTTTTTGAGGAGATAACAACATTATAGCACTGCTTAAAGCTTAAATCCTAAAGCTCACAAGAGTCAATTTTGTGTATAGGACCTTTAAGTAAAAGTACAAATACCAGAGCAAAAAAAAAAAAAAAACTCTTTCTGGCCTGTTAAAAAAAATGTAGTGGAGGGGAAAGTACAGATACCTGCTCAAAGGTGCTGAAGTAAAAACTATCCACTTTAAAATGTACTTAAGTAAAGTACAGCTACCTTTTTTTTTAACCAAGTACAGTACTTTACTCTGGTATGTTCCACCACTGAAAAAGTCTAAAATAACAGTTAAAATCAACACAGTTTTGGGATAGATGGGAATCCAAGCAGGGGAGAAGTCATTGTGGTGTCGAGTACCATTGTGAGATCCCGCTGTTCTGGCCAGTGCTCAGATCTGTACACTAAGCAAAACACAAGCCTAACTGTGAGAGCATTCAGTTCATGCAAGAGGAACTAGGAGGGTCCAGCCACAAGCCCATCCACAACTACAAACAGTACAGGGAACTGCCAATGGGTAAAGTACAAAGCAACGCCTAGGGAAGTCAACTACAACCACAAAATATGAAGTAGGACCAAGGGTGGGTAGGATGCCAAGTTACTCTGACGCGTTATGGAGAGCGGGGTCATAAGGCTGTTCCCCATATTTGATAGTTGTAGGAAACGCATACCACTAATTACTTCTGAGTCACATTGCTTTATTATGACTTCATGAACAAAGCTGGGATTTGTTTGTCAGTTGGAGGTTATCACAAACAGAGCTCTCACAAGTTAACGGTCCTATATTACCGTATTTTCCGCACTATTAGGCGCTCTGGATTATAAGGTGCATTGTCATAGAATGGTCTATGTTCGAACTTTTTTCATAAATAAAACTGATTTGTGTATATGGCGCTCTGGATTGTGGGTCATTTTTAGATGGGGTTGGAGGCTTATAGCCCAGAAAATACAGTACACTATATTATGTCCTCTGAGTTTAAGCCATGTTTGAATGTTGTTACCGCCTCCAAAACATACCCAGAGCTGTGTTTTTCTGTCATTCATACACGTTTGAGTAATATTTTATTATTAGTCTGTATACATCTCCAAAGCTCGAAATGCTCTGTTCCACCTTGTTGTCTCATGTTGTCTCTTTCCTTTTATCTATTGTTCCGTAGAAATTGGCAATTCCAGGCCTGAAATTATCCAAATGATCCTAGTGAAGGTGTATGGAGTGTAAAAACACAGTGAAGACAGAGAGTGCTCCACTGTGTTTTTACACTCCATACACCTTCACTAGAATCATTTGGATAATTTCAGAGCACTCCTTGTATTACCACATAATACCACAAATGGGAACATGAGTGTTTTCTGTTTGAGAGAACACAGCCTAAATATACAGGGTTTGTGTGTTAAACATGTGTGAATGAAACAAAACACAACTCCGGGTATGTTTGCAATGTGGAAACAACATTATAACATCAGAAAATAGCATAATACGGACCCTTTAAACAGTGCATCTTAAGACCAAAATGAGTGCAATTTAAAAATATATATATTTAAAAATCAATGGCTTCCACTTTCCACTTTGGCTCTCCAGTAACATCCTCATATATTCCCTTTGTGGACATGTAGTTTTTCTTCCTATAATCACAACAATGGTCAGTGATTACAAACCCCCTGATGAACAAAACCACAAACTTGAACATTCAAAAATCTCCGGTTTTAACATATGGAAACAATTAGACAAGAGCCTGTTAAGACTTACTTTGCTTCAAGAAAAAAGTAAAAGACAGCAGTCGTTGTTTACTGTAAAACATTTTATGCGGTCTTCTGTAGCTTGGATCTCCTCAGGGCACATTCTTAGAGCAAAAACACAGGCTCAACACGTAGTGAGCTGTCAAACACTGACACAACAGGTACGATTTTTACAGGGGTGGTGCTCGGAAATATAAATCAGGAAAAAAGTCTTTGTTAATAGTCCTCTAACCCATTTTTAACCATAAGACAGGAAAATGGTACAGGTGAAACTCTTATTTACATCCACCCATATCCGATGTTGAACCATGACAGAGGTTCTTGTCCAACAAAAATCCATATATGTGTTTTTGTTGACAAATCGCTGCTTTTACAATACACTAAATTAACTAAAAGGAGATTTCTAAACTAGAGCGAATAAAAGTGAGGTACAACGCCTTGTAATTTGAGTTTTGTTAGTGGTAAGAATTAAAACTTTGCCAAATCAGATCTGTTTTCTGTACAATTTTCAGACTCGCAACAAAGATAAGATAACTCTGACTTGTAGAATACACACTGGTTAAATATGTAGCAAGTTTGTCTTCATTTTTGTGCAGTAAGCAAAGCACTGTTTTAGAGACATTGCTTTCTATTGAGCAAACTAAACAAATTGCTTTCAAGAGACCTTCCTCAGAGTGCACGGAAGTAGTGTATGATTAAATGCACTGTCAGCCTTATCAGCTACTCCATGAGGTGAGGTTACTGCAAAGATATCAGGAATCTCTCTGACTATAAAAGTAGCAAAATGCGCTGTGTACTTTATTAACCATAGTTCCAAATATTGGCATAAAATAACACCAAAAATAGCATTACATCTTAGGGTTTTCACACTCAACAAAGCAGCCATTCAACCAAAAACTGGGATGAAAGGAGAGAGAGAGGAGAGTTCGTCATGTGACCACTTCAAAGCTTAAATTGGCTAGGTTTTGACCTCTAGGGCAAAATTAAAACTGAATGACAACCCACTGTCTAATTTTAAATGATCAAATTACAAGCCTGTCATTATGAGTAAATCAAACTTTAGATAGAGCAACAAAAGCAAAAACATAAGGTGTACATAAAGGTGTACTACGCAACTTTTGCCTGCTTGTTTCTTTGGATGTCATTGCTCTTCTTGGTAAGTTTTATATATAACATTATTTATTCAGTTACAGATGTTTCATAGCTCTGAAATACCTAGAAAAACAAGAATCCTGACTGTGAGTGGGGTTGCCTTGGTTGGGTGGTTTGATCTCCATGAAGATAGAAAAGTTTAATACTATACTATGAAACATTCCAGACAAAGCAATAACATCTCCATGGAGAAAAGCATTTGACAGCCCCTCCACCAGAAAAGTCACACCAATGCACACAATGCACCTTTAAGTTTATAACAGGTGGACTCAGTGTTTGCTTAAATAATCTGTAAAAGATAAAAAAAAAAAAAAAAAACTAATGTAGAGAGAAACAGATGGGGAGGCTGACCCCCCTGAAAGCAGAAAACGTTTGAAAAAGAACCAAGAGGGGACTGTCCTGATTGGCCCACATGTGCTGCCATTATAGCAGATTGATTATCCATGCATGCTCTGGGGGTGAAGACACAATGGTAGAGCAAAGAAGGAGACAAGGAGGGAGGAGGGAGGAGGGAGGTGGTACAGAGACCCCCAAACTGCACTGAACAGCTGAACAATGGGAAAGTACTGCGCACACAAGAAACATTACTTTTAGATGATTTCTTAACAAACTTAGAGCAACTTTCTGATCAACAAATGCATCTGGTTTAAAAAAACAACACCATCTGCCACTTTAGAACTTAAAATCAATTCTCTTGTCGCCTCTATAAATAATAAAATATGTCCCAAGATAAAAATAAGAAAACTTTAACATATTCAAGCACACAACTCACCCAAGCAATCCCAGCTCTGTGGCCTGTGTGTGTCTCTTGCTCCCTCAATCAGAGATTCAGCTGGGGAAACTCCTAGCTGCCTGCTCGCTCCAGCCTCAGCCCCGCCCACTCCGGTGTCACATGATCACCGTCCCCACTGGCTGAGACGCCTGTGAACAGCCACACCCCTCATTCACAGAAAGTCAGAGGGGAACTTTGAGCAAATGTTTTTTGGAACCACGTGTAATTATCTTGAGCCAAAGGAGGTTAAAATATACACACACTATTGGTTGTATGCAGAGTATTTGATTTCCGGTCAAGTAAGTCCATCCTCCCACGGTTTTGTTCACAGAGTTCGCTTCTCCATGTGAGTGTTTTGAAAACATTTGCTCATCTATTTCCTGAGGACCTCCACGTCTTTCTCATGCACACGCGCTCACATACACACACGCACACACACACACACGCACACACACACACACACACACACACACACACACACACACACACACACACTTCAGCCACTTCTGACTCATGACTGAGCCCATAGCCAAAAGGAACCACGTATTTTACAGCAGTGAATATTCTCATTGGGACACAAAGAGGACAGTACATATTAACAATGACATACGCACTTATAAATGTATATGTACGTTGTGTCAGCCCAACATAGACAAATGAACAGAAACATTTTTAACATATTTTTAAAGAGTATTTCTCAGTGAGTCAGAACTCAAAAGTGGGTCAAGCCATCACAGGTCAGTTAACTGTTTTGAACACCTAAATACTTTTTGCATGAAATAGCTAATTAGATTACACAAAACATCAGTCATCATAATGCACTGATATCGCGATATCGAGGTAGTGGATATCAAATTCAGATTGATTGTTGGATCGGACATTGCTTTAAAAAAAGAAAAAAAAAAAAAAAAAAAAGGTCAATTGTCACATTTTTCCACCTTTAAGGCACTCAAAGCTCTTGTACATGAATGAACCACTCACTCACATACTCACACAGACATTCACACACCAGTGTAGACAGGCACTGGGGGAAAGGTGGGTTAAGTGTCTTGCCCAAATACACAACAACAGCATTCATCTGTGGGAGCTGGAATTGTACCACCAACCTCTACCAAACCATCAACCTTTGGCTCTGTGGACAGTCTACCAACTGAGCTCTATCAAAATTAGGTTTGGGCAAATAACATTACTTATTTTATACAACTATTTACTAGCTGATATTGGCCCAGAAAGTCTCACAATGTTTGAACTTTTATTTAAATTTTTTTATTCATTAGAAGAACAAATAATGGCAACACCATCTATTTTGTCATAAGTTATAATGGACTAGCTCTTTCTGGCATCTCTAATCATTGTAACGTTCAAAATGTAAATTGAGGGTTATCTGCATGAGTACAAATTAGTGCCTGAAGTCTGAATAGCTGTCTGTCTCTCTCCTGGAAGTATAGTTACAGATTCTGGAGTTGTAATTGTCCCAACAGGAATGCAATACATCTTCTGAATAGTAATAGTCATTTAGATAGTAGTGAACGAAGATTCATGACTATAATCTAGTGATGTGACTTTTGTGAACTTTTTCTTTTTTTTTTCTTTTTATATATTTTTACACCGATTAACGCTGACTCAACACAGAAATTTGACAGTCATAGAGCTTTGTGCACAAAACATATGGTATCATAATAATAGATTTTAAACAAGTATTATCACAGTCCATATTTTATTTAGAATATGCATCATTTCAAACACAATCTCACTCTCAGTTTGAAACATTTCTGAGCCTTCGTTTGTAGATAAAATGAATTCTCACATTGGCTTCTGTAATATAAATACAAAAACAGACAGTCTTTTGAAGGGCTCTTTGACATGAACGGATCCAAAAGATTCAGATCCCATAAAATAGCCGAAGATCCCATCACTACCATAATCTTAAAAACACTGAAATGTTACAGAACATTAAAAATAGGCCTGCTTCAGTATACTTCCTGTTTTGCATATAGCACCGAGCTGCACATTTAGAACCACAAGCGCAACTGTTTTGAGGCAAATGTATAGTTTTGGTTTATAAATGTCTTTACCGGTGACAGCAGTGGAAAAGGAGAGTGATTAATTAGTTCCTTTGTTGACACGGCGTGATAGTTATGTTCCAACAGTGAACACGCCAAAAAAACCTCACAGCAGTTTTCAGAACATTCAGCACAAATGTTTCCTTCCTGTCATAGCAGACCATAGCCTATACCCTAGTTCACACTCAGGCTCTATTCTTCAGGTTTTGAAAGGAAACTAGCCAACTAATAATACTACTAGTACAGTAACAATGGTATAAAATAAAATGATTAATTGCAATTAAAGGGCCCATACTACGCTCTTTTCTGTTCTATGTTATCATGTTGTTTCCACATCACAGTCATACCCAGAGTCATGTTTTGTTTCATTCACACATTTAACACACAAATCTTGCATATTTAGGCTGAGTTCTTGTCTTAAACAGAAAACACTCTGTTCCACTGTTCTCTTCTGTGTTTTTAAACTCCATACACTGTCACTAGAATCAATCTTGACAGGTTCTGCCCTGGAATTGCCCATCTCTACTCATCAAAAGGTAAAAGGAGCTGTTATCAAAACTACCATTTCATGACGTCACAAGCTGGAAGAGAACATTTTAAGCTTTGTAGATGTAGATTAATAATAAAGGGTTACTCAAACATGTGTATGGATGAAATTAAATAAAACCCAACTGCGGGTGTGTTGTTGATGAGGTGCCAGTGTTCTAACATGGTTTAAAGCTCAAGTGAGATATAAGACCTTAAAGATATATGTACATGGCATGGGATAAACTGAGAGTTGTAAGAAAAGGAATGATGGCTTGAGTTCCAACACACAATCATGAACTATTTAGACCCTGTTTCCATTGTAGGGAGTATTATACCTCTGATTATGGGTGTGCAAAAATGCTGAAATATTGATATATCGTATTGTTTAATGCGATGATACAGTATCAGTATCATGGGGTGCTGTATCGATATATCTCCAAGAGTATTTTCTGGTAAACTTAACTTAATAATTTTGTTACAGTGCTGCAGTTTCGTTGCTTGTTTAAAGGAAGGAAACTTGTTTATGCAACAGATTTGAGATATTCACTGTTTGATCATCAAAATGGGCATGATTCATATGAACTTTAAACAAGAAGTGGTTTAACAAAGATGTTTAGTATCAAAGCCATGATTCAGCCTTAATTTTTTATTGAACTGTATCAAATTGATTTGAAAAGTGCACTGTATCAAGACACGTATTGTATCGTGGCCTATGTATCGAGTTATGTATCGTATCGGCAACTTCTTAATGATACCCAGCCCTACTTCTGATGATATCATAGGCCAAAACCACAAGGACTGAGCTGACAGTGAGTTCCCATCGTTACAGCACAGTATATTGAGTATCTATAAAGATGCCGCTCTCACCCTAGCTGAAAGTGCAAGCTATTTTTACTGCTCAAAAAGCATTTCCATTTTCGGATCTTGGCAGAAAATCACTAGTTTCCTGCAACTCTGGATTTATCAGGATACGTTTATTTTATGTAGCACATTGAAAACAATAAAACAATCTTGTCAGCATAAAGCTTTTGAGAGGCTTGTGTCCTTTGTGAGAACTCTGAGATCAAAAGGCAAAGTCTGCTTTTAAGATGGCTACTTCTGTTGCTTCTAATGGGATTACTGTGGCTTTGAAGAAATGATTTATGGGCAAATAGATGCAATAATGATGCTGCATAACTTGGAGTGGTCACCAGTGAAATGCAATAGTCATAAACAATGGTGGTCAGATCTTTTTCCACATTATGAAAGGAATTATACACATACTTGGAAACTGGGCAATTTTACTGATTCGATTCTTGGGGTGTAGATAGGGAGAGTGTAGGAGGGTTTTATTTTTTTGTTGTTTTTTTCTTTCATAATATTAAAATCAATTAAAACAAATAAAAATGAGTCTGGTTATTACTGCAAGTAATTTGATATAGGCAAATAATGACCAGTTTGTACTGACATAGCTGTAAAATGTAACTGGTTTGCCTGGAATGTTCCACAGTATGACATTACGTATCAGCTTTTATTCAAATACAAGCTGACAAAAATACAATGAAATACAACCATACTTTCATGCTGTGATCGGGGTCCCGTCTCCACAGATCTAATCTGTAACTTGGCCTGATGGCTAAAACTAATGTATACCTATTTATGTCAAAATTGGTGTTCCACTTCAAAAATACCATACTGGGACAGGAGGACACTGGACAAACTGCTCTCCATCCCAGACACTCCTGCTCACCCACTGCACCAGACTATAGAGGGACAGATAATGCTCCCTACAACTGTACAACAACTCACCCACTGCACCAGACTGTAGGACAGAGGAGCTCATTCTCCAACTGACTCCTACAGCTCAAACAGCGAGAGATACAAGATTACATCCATACCATACTCCCTACAGCTGTACAACAACTCACCCTTATGTAACAGATAATGCTCCCTACAACTGTACAACAACTCACCCTTATATAACAGATAATACTCCCTACAACTGTACAACAACTCAACCTTATATAACAGATAATGCTCCCTACAACTGTACAACAACTCACCCTTATGTAACAGATAATGCTCCCTACAACTGTACAACAACTCACCCTTATATAACAGATAATACTCCCTACAACTGTACAACAACTCACCCTTATATAACAGATCACCTTATGTCATGTCAATCACTGTTTCTTCTTAACACTGTTTTCTCATGAACTCTTGGAATAGAAGGTAGAATACATGGCAAAGGAGAAATTAATTTTGTCAACTGGACAAAAGTTTATTTGGTTGAATACAGAACTGAAGAAGCAGCTTAGATGACGTATTCAACCAAATGTTGCCCAGTTGACAAATTGAATTTCTCCTTTGCCATGTATTCTACCTTCTATTCCAAGAGTTCATGAATTCTTGTATACAGCAGAGATATCTTTGTATTACTTGTAAGTATATTTTTGCTACTTATTTAGAATTTATTATTACCATTTATATTTTATTTTATTTTTGTTATTGTAATATATTGTGATGTGTGAACTACTGTGTCCAAATAATTTCCCTTGTGGATGAATAGTTTGTCTAAGTGTAACTCTTAGTAACTGTAGTCATAGAACTGTTTGGGATTACATCTGGTTTACTCAATTAACACCATAAAACACTTCTGACAGTGGTGTACCAGCTCAGCTCTGCTGTAATAAACCAGATGGGGTGAAGAGGTAACTGATAACTAACAGCCAACGAGCGCCATAGTGGGACTCATTACAGAGCCCTGTGATTGGCCCAAAAGGTCAAGACAAAGCACACACTGACTTCATTTAAAAAGTCACCCCTATGAGTCAGAGGGTTTAGTCAGTGACACAGATTTTTCACTGGACGAGAGAGGAAGACCAATGAAAGCTGAGAGGAAGAGGGGTCATGGATATAGGGGTCCGCAGGGGGAGAGGGGGGCAGAAGAAGAGGAACATCTGGCTTGGCTCGGGTATCTACTACATGAGATAGCTGGCTTCTCTCGAGACTTCCTGTTATGTTTTGTGTTGCTGTGGTTGCTGCGCTCCCCCATGCTTCAAATGGAGGCAACATATGTGTGGTGCATGGAGGGTTTATCTCAACACTTATACTGCTAAGTGTTCCCAAAACTTCAAGTAAATTTGAAAAACATGCAAAAACAAAGATCGGTGTATTCTTTGGAACAAAACTGTAGCAACTAAAACGTGTTTTCTGAAGCATTACAACAATGGGGCTGATGTACTCAAATAATAGTTGTCAGATATTAAATTTTTTTCAGTTACAACATCAAATTCAGACATCTTTTTGTACCGTGGTGGCTATTTTAGTTTAATATTACTACTTTCTAGGCTAGTACAGCTATTGCTACTGCATTTTTAGTGGCACAACTACTAGCTACTTGTATGGATTACTACTGAGATACTACCACATCAGCTTTCACTTTTGCAATTTAAACTTTGTATTAGTCCCACTAAAGAAAAGGCATGCTTGAATTATTAATGATTACAACTATATTGACATTTAAAATATCAAAACCATCACAGCTTCCATCTTAGAGAGTTTGAATGTTATTTGATCTTGGCTGTAAAGAGCATGAAATCCATAGATACCTTCCCTTGAAATGACCCAATGTAAACGGATATCATCAAACATAACATGACACTTTGTAGTAAATTCCTGAGCAAATCGTGAAGGTAACCAAATCTGCACATTGCTCTAATTCTCTAAAAGCAAAACTTGCCTTAAAGTTTAATTAGAACCAGTCGTCACTGCCGCTCTACAAAGACAGATACTCACAAGAGGCCTGCGTGTCAGGGTTACACTCCTCACTGCTAATAGGATCCATTCTTCAGTTTTGCCTGGTCTCTGTGTCTCCAGAACAGTTTTTCCTGGCAGGGTAGGTTAGCCTGTGTGGCAGCTGATGCACTGTAGGAAGCAGGAAATCGAGCTAACTCATCGCTCGTGTTTGATTAATATGTGCAAGTGGAGAGCTTCCCTGCAGAACAATAAACATGAGTGTCTCCAGAGGGCTGATGTCCAGGGAACCTCCGGCTCATTAATGGGACAGGAGCCAAGACACCACATAGACACTCAACAAGTTAGAGGAACTGATACAAATGCAAACACTATGTACAGTAACTTTCTGGAGGTGGCACGTCACCTGCTTTACTCTGTGAAAGTAGAAAGCAGAAGTAGCAGAAAACATTCTTTGGTGATAGATAAGTATTATGCCATACTGTGAAAGATTCTGGCCAAATGAACAACATTTCCATGCCAGCAAGAGGAGGTCTTTTTCCAGGACAAATAAGAGTCAGGTTTGTGGAGATGCAAGCCAGCTCACAGCAAGGATGGAAATTTGTCGGTGCAAAAAAAAAACATACAAAAAAAAAAAACGATTCTGGCTGCAATTTTCTATGAACATTTTTTTTTTTTTTTTTTTTGCAAATGCATTAGGGAGTGAATAGAACTGACAAACTAAGAACTTGCCTTGGCGTTATCGTGCAACATTTATGATAATATAAACCGTGATAAAATAAAATTAAAAATAAGGGCATGAATTAAAATAATGTCCAAACATACAACATCTGATAAAACTGAAACTAACAAGAATTATACGTGTTTCAGAACATTCATAGGACTAGACAACGTTAGCAGGTTTTAATGGACCTTCATGTTGGGATATTGTGTTCGGAGAGTAAAAAAAGTATGATTTATTTATATGTTGACATACAGGAAGGCGTAATATCATGGGGTGTTATAAGATATTGATTGCGATGAATCTTATTGGCTGGCTTGGGACCACTCAGTAACTGGATAGACTTGGCACGGCGATAAAATAAACATAAAAAAATACTATGGAGTGAATATAAGGATTCAAACAGCATGTAATTCAGTGAGACACATAAAATGTCTTTGTTTATTTATCCTCCTCCACATGGGGCTCTTTGCAGACTACATTAGTACCCCTGCTCTCCCCACTGGAGCAGATGGCAGCACTGTGGCCCGGCTGACCATCTGTTTGTCCACGGACCAATGCTGGCTGTTATTTTCAGTATGTGTCCCATCAGCGAGCAGCAAGTGAACATCATTAGCGAAAAATGTAGAGCCACAACCTCACCTGACCTTTACTTCTGAGTATAAAATGTCAGCTGGTACTTAGACTGGACGCTACATAAAGACCAAAGGGGACATGTTTACAGATAGCATGTATGAGAGGAATTTACAGTGTCCTATGCCTGCGTGTTATCTGACTATATTATACTACATTCTTACTTGGGGCATGGGTTGACTGATGATGAGCAGAGGGGATTAGTTAGCAACATGATTTCTCACCAGAGACTGTATAAAGAACTGGACTAAGGGAGTGTCATGTTATTAAGTTCTATATTTGGAATAGGAATTGATTTATGGTCAAAATAGTAAAATAAAAACACCAGGATCATGTAGAGCGGGTTAAAACAAACATTTTAACAAGGATCACAGCAGCAGTTACAGAAAGTGGCAGCGTTTTTTCAATATGAATCCGAGCTGGATGGAGTTGCAAGTGCCCCCATGATGTCCATTTGTACAGCCTATGTGACACACACGTAAAAAAAGATAAAAGGTCTGGATAAGGATGCGAAACACTCCATATACCTTTACTAGAATCATTTGGATCATTTCAGCCAATGCCAGTCTCTACAAGTCTGATTCATCAGCCTGTTTCACTTCGTGGAAACCGTCTGAACTTGCAGTATTAGGATTCGTTCGCTCGATGGTAGGCGAGTACTTTAAAATTTTTTAAAAATTTTTATTTAACCAATCGCTGCTATTTGGTTGTGACATATGTAATGCGCCACTAATGGGGCTAACTGGTATATCTTTAAATCTAGGCTTTAAATCCTCTAGGCCAGGGGTGTCAAACTCATTTTGGTCCGGGGGCCAAATCCAACCTACAGAAATCTTTTTTAATTGATGAACTCTTTCTTATTATAATATTATAATATTATGAACAACCTGAAACTTTAAGAAAAAATCAATTTCAACACAATGTTTTAACAATAACTTGTATGCAAACAGGAATAAGTCAATTTTTCTGGGAAAATCCTGCACTCGGTGTCCACTTTTCTCATTTTGGACATTTTGCTGATGAGGGTGTCACGGTCAACAGTCAAAATGATCGTCCTTTAAGAATGTTTGGAAAGAAACAAGTCTTCATTTGTGCTGCTCTGGTGGGAGGGGCCACGTACAGAGACGCTAGAGATACTGCTATGCTCAGCCCCGCAGAAAATTACCAATATTTTAATAGAAAATATAATTAAAATATTTTAGTAGAAAATCACCCAAGGGCCACATTAAAGGTCTTGGAGGGCCGGATCTGGCCCCCAGGCCTTATGTTTGACACCTGTGCTCTAGGCTTTAAATCCTCGATCTCGGGAATCGTTGCAAACAGAGAATGTATGGCTCTTCGCTGATTGGCTGGTGTCCGGACTCACACTTCTGGGGTTCTTGCAAACCGTTTTGATTCCTGACCTAGTCGCTGGAGAGAAATGAAATTGAGTGGAGGCAATAGAAGGCGCCAGCCTGGTTAAATCTCTACTGTACAAAAGATAAAAGTTAGCTGTTAAATTGAAAACTACCACTTCATGGAATCACAAAGTGGAACAGAGCATTTTGATCTTTGGAGATGGAAACAGACCAATAGCACAGGATTACTCAAACATGTGTGAATGAGACAAAAACAAAACATAACACCAGGTATGTTTTTGAGGAGGTGACAACATCATAAACATTAGAGCTATAGTAAGATTAAAATCATACAGTGAAATTAGACAGTTGCCTGATAAACTGTGCCAAATTCCAAGCAGAGAAGTTGTATCCAAACATGCATGTGAAAGTGAAAATGTCCACAGTGAGACACAGAGAGAGGAGCAGTGCTGCTGAGAGATTTGGCATGATTTCTCCCAAAGGTCAAAGGTTACTGTGCAGTGGTGGGAAACTTCTTTAACCCCTGACCTTCCTCCAGATGCTCAATGTAAACTCAAACTTCCGGGACCTTCCTCAGGACGCCACAGAACTGTGTCAGTGTGGTCTGTGCTTCCTTTACATGTGTCCTGTCAGTATTTGTTGTAAGAGGCTTCAAAGACTACTTCAGATGGACCGTCTGTTATTAAAAGAACTGATTTTACTAAGGTGTTTGTATTTGATCTTTTTTTGTTTGTTTGTTTACTCTGAATGAGACATACAAAGTGTATTTGAGGTGAAGATGGACCTGCAATCACCGTTTAACTGTCACACACTGCCCTCTGGTGGTTGTGAAGTGAAGCACAGAGAACAATTGTTTTGTTTTTGTTTTTTTTGTTTTGTTTTTTTATAATTTTATTTTATTTTATTTTATTAAAGCTACAGAGTAGCCTAAACGTGGGTGTAAACAGCACAAAATGTAATTTGAGAAATATTTGTCAAAGATTTAAAAATTGTCCAATAGGATTCTCTCAGGGATCCTAGGATTTCCTTTGCCTTTATTGGAGGCTTATAGGATTCTAACAGGATAAGGTAAAACTGAATGGCTGTTTTGAAAATGCATTTACATGTGCCAAAGACAAGTCAAGTCTATTTTATCCAAGGTAAGTAAATAAGTAAAAGAATATAAGTAAAAGAATATAAAAGTAAATACGATTTGTTTTCTAAAGCAAATTAAACCCTATCTATTTGTACCCCAAATAAAAATACAAAGGAAAGTTTCCAGGTGTGTCAATACGAACTTCATTACATAAAACATCACTGCATAAAAGACATGCCTAACAAAATAATAAAAAGAAATATATTATATACAATGTCACTCTTTTTTGGAAAAGCCAAACACTAGACACTATTCACATAACTACATAGAAACTTCTGCTGGACAATATAATGAACTCCTTACTGATCAAAATGAAGCACAAACTCCACAGTGTCCTCTATTGGTCAGCTTTTCACAAACAGTAACATTTACTATTTGCTTATTTAATGTATTTATTAATTAAGCCACTTAAAATATTATGTTCAGGTGACAGTATATGAAAAATGACATTTGCATGATGCATTTGCTGTGTCTTCAAACTATAATTAGTCAGGTCAACAGAATCTGTTTGGAATCAGTTTGGGCTAATGGAAAAACTTTGGATGAGACTGAGCCTGAGGACGCAAACATGTAACTTGTGTACCTGTGTGGATGAGTTCAAAAGAGGCAAATCTCGGAAACCAAACATTTCTCACAAGAAAGTCCCCTCTGACCCAGTGACAGGCTGAAACAAATCATCTAACACAGCTGGCACCTCTAGCCTCCTCTAACCTCAACTTCCCTCCTTTGTCATCTTCAAAGATAAAATCATTTCTGAGAAATGATCTGGTCAACTGGGGGTCTGATATATGAGTTGTGAATAAAATTTCTCATACGCTCTTGTGAAATAGTAAATATCTTTAATTTTCATGTGAAAAAAGTAATTGAACAATGTAGTTACAAAAACTAAAAGTATACAAAAAGTTTTTTTCAGCAGAAATATGGTTACATGTTATAAAAGTAGTTATAAAAATAACTACACCTAATTAATTTAACTACATCAGCAGAGCCACTGCACAGCACCCCCAAATGATAATGCACACTTGTAATGATTCTCCTCACAGATTTAATGTAAAAGGTTCACATAATATTGCCTATGGGCGGATTTAAAGTCATGAACTGAGCAAATGAATGATGTAAAGTTAATTTCATGCTTGTTCTGTGGACAAACTTGCAATGCCCCTGAGGCCCACCAGGGGGCCGCTGACCCCACTTTGGCCTATACAAATCATGAAGAAAACTTTTCATACTGAATAAATAGGATCCAGGCTGAGTAAGGAGTTAGGGCTCCTAAGAGGTTAGGAGTTAGGCTATTGATGAAGTAGCATGAATCATTCTTAATTTGTTCTACAGTATATGAATAAAAATTCGTACTTGTACTCTTTTAAGGCTAATTATGTGTAGTTATTATAATGTGCTGCAGAAAGCTTAATTCAGTTTACTCCCAGTACTCTTTATGCTTGATTATACAACAACCTGACTGCAGCTGGAACAGCTAGGACTATACGCTTACAACCTTCACTTTCACAACTACTGTATGCTCTATCTTTGGTGGTACATATACATACAATCTGATTTAATACCGTGAGGAAAAAAAAACAAAACAAAAAAAACCCAACACAAAACTGCAATATAATCTATATATAGCATTAGAAATATCTGTGAGTATAAAAAGAATGCAGAAAGATGTGATAGGAGGTTGTTTGCAAACACAAGAGCACTCAGCCTGTGTCTCTAGATGTGAGAGATACTGTGGTCTGTTGTCTCATGTTGTGATGATTGACGAACAGCAGGTCTGCCTCCCCTGATAAGCTTCTGCCTGCCACACAGATATGAATCAATGTGAAGGAGTAAATAGCCTTAAAAGGCTCATATTACGCTATTTTGGATCTGTAAAGTTGTTTCCTCATTGAAAACATACTTGGTGATGTGTTTTGTTTCGTTCACACATGTTTAAAACACAAATACTAAGGCTAATAAATAACAAATACAAAGACTAATAAATAATGATTACATGTATGAATGAAACAAAACACAACTCCAGATATGTTTTTGATGAGGTAACAACATTATAACATGACTAAAAGCTCAAAAAAGTCAATTTTGTGTAATATAGGACCCTTAAATAAAATTGCTGGACTTCACATGCAAGCTGTTAAATCCTTATTTTTTGTATTTATGTATTTACATTTAGTTCAATAGAACTTTCCATTTCATGTTTCCACCGCTTACATCAACATCCTACTGTTGATCTCTATGTCAGATCAAAGTCAAATTGTTTGTTGCCGGGGAAATGGAGTAAGAGAGATCACATGACCCAGAGAGAGGAAGCCCGCTGCGTGAGGTCACAGTGGAGCAGAGGAACAGTCCTGTTGGCAGAACATAGAAGGAAGCACTGCCAGGGAATGATGTCATCTGTCCACGGAAAAAAAAAAAAAAAAAAAAAAAACGTGGAATGACCCAACTCAAAAATATGGCACTGTTTGTTGCAATAGGCCTGTCACAATAACACAATTTGAAGTATGATATATTGCTGAGGAAAATATAGACGATAAATGATAACACTGAAACTAATTTATGCCACTGATAAAATAACAAAAAAGCAGGATTATCACAAAACTATTTTAAATGTACAATATAAATGAATGATAATATAAATATTACCTGCAAGACTGGTAGTTAGAAGTTCTTCTCACTCTTTTTCAAGCTCAAATAATAAAGAAAAATGTTGTGAAATCTACATTAAGTGTACTAAACACATGTATATTTTATTTCTATTTATGAATTTGTTGAAATCTAATCATAGTACAGTAAAAAATAAAAATAAAAATTTCACTCGTACAAAGAAAAAGTACATGATAAATTATGTATTCACAAACATGAAGCCATGCTCCTCCCACTGATCATATCTGTTATTTTCTGTGGTTCATATTATGACAACCTAAGATGCAACAAACTGAAGCGTGTCTATTCTATCAATTTCTGTTAGAATCTGAAGTAAAGCATGTGTTTCATAGTCAGGCAAAAGATACAATGATCTGACGAAGGCTTTTTGATTTTGGACCTCGACCACCTGCTTCTTGCATGTGCACCTCTATAAGAACTCTGTGTGCTTTTTCTGTT
This sequence comes from Boleophthalmus pectinirostris, assembly GCF_026225935.1. NCBI lineage: Eukaryota > Metazoa > Chordata > Actinopteri > Gobiiformes > Gobiidae > Boleophthalmus > Boleophthalmus pectinirostris. The sequence goes on along the minus strand of NW_026571190.1, from coordinate 25,661,345 downwards.
TCATTTGATTGAATACTTAATACCAAATGATGACAATGGAAACACTATGTAGTCTTGGGGATACTCTGACCCAGTAGGTGTCTATAGTCACAAAACCTTATCTATTTACCCTGGTTCTTTTACCCAACACAGAGGCCGTGTTTGAATGCTGCTGTAGGTTTGCGCAGTGCTATAAAAAGTCTGACCACAAGCCTGGGGCTTCCTGTCAGTTCACATTTAATTAAGACCTCTTCACAATCCACTCTTAGGATCAAAAAAGCACTAGTATCCACAAAAAAGTTAAGAGCTGAAAACAAATCCAACTGCATCCACTCTGAGCTGCAGAATAGAAAGCAGTGGCACCCTGTAATCTGCCCCACAGCCTCTCTGTCTGGTGCTTGGCCTCAGCTCCAGCTGCCATAGACGTACTGTTTAACTGCTCTGTGCTGCTGTTGCCAGAGCTCAGCTCTCAAAACCACTGGGACTCCATGACTACACCAGAACACACACGTCTGCTGCCTGTCCAGAATATACGGCTCTGTTTGCACAAGATTTACAATAAGATTAAAAATGTGTTTCATAAAAAGAAATATGATTACTCATGCCACGCAGAATCAGGCAGCACTCAACTAAAACAGAAAAAAATGTCTACTTCACATCAGAAAGTATTTGTTATTGCTGCCACTGTGCACCATGCACCCAAGGCCACTGTTGCTACTTTTAAAGGGCCAATACAAGAGCTATTTGTCATCTATGTTATAAAGATGTTTCCTCATCACAAACACACCCAGTGTTGTGTTTTGTTTCATTCATACATGTTTAACACACAAACCCTGCATATTTAAGATGAGTTTTTCTCTCAAACAGAAAATACTCCATTCCACCTTGTGATGTCATGTACTAATACAGGTGCAAGTGCTTGACTGTGTTTTTAAACTCCATACACCATCACTAGAATCATTTGGATAATTTCAGCTCAGGAATTGACTGTCTCTTTTGAACAAAATGTAAAATGTAGCTGTTAACTTGAAAACTACCACTTCATGACATCACAAGGTGGAACAGAGCATTTTGAGCTTTGGAGACTAATAATAGCAGGTTACTCAAACATGTGTGAATGAAACAAAACACAATACATTGAAATACATTCTAATATTACTTAAAGCTCACAAGAGTCAATTTTGTGTAATATAGGACCTTCGACCAAAGCCTTGGAACCAATTTTTACTAACAAGAAAAAAAACTAAACTTTCTGATACTTTAAAGTGTGCAATAAAAGTATAAGAAACCAACCGAGACAACTCCCAAGGACACAGTGAGCAGACAGATGCCCACTTAATTAAGCTGCTTCTGTGGCTGTCTTCACCCATGTGAGATGTGATACTGTGAGAGTCTGCCACATCAGCCCAGAGAGCCACAGTCAGACAGAAAACCTGGAAACTGTGACAACATTTTAAGCCCAGTTCGACCGCCCCCTTTACACAGAAGAAAATGTCATTTAGCTTTATGTGGCTTTATTACATTTCTGTTTTCCACTGATCACACTGTCACCCCGAGCTCATAAAGACACACAAAACCATTACAAAAGCTGGTGGAGTTAAAAAACAGCCCAAGGTCGACTTTCATTTGTGTTTTACCATCAGAGGCCTAGACAGGGCAGGGAGGGCATGCACTGAGCACAATGGGAACTCTGTTTAAAACCCAGCAAACATAATCTGCTTTCAGCACCATATAGTCCCTCAAATACATTTTGGGTCATTTGTGAATCTTTTATGTACCAGATTCATGCAAAACCAAATGTATTTTATAAAGAACCACATGTTGTAATGAAGAGACCCACAATCTCAAACAATACAAAGCACATCTAAAAAACATTTCCATTAGGGATACACCATTTTGATTCTGGTATAGGATATTAGCACCAGTATTGAAAATTTTGGTAGATCAAATATTTGCTTCCAAGATATCAATTCAGCTGATATTCCATTTTGGTCTATAAAACCTAGGGCTGGGTATCATTAAGAAGTTGCCGATACGATACATACCTCGATACACAGGCCACGATACGATACATATCTCGATACAGTGCACTTTCCATTCAATACGATATATTTCAAATCGATTCGATACGGTTCAATAAAAAATAAAGGCTAAATCGTGGCTGTGATACTAAAAGGCTTTGTTAAACCATTTCTTGTGCAAAGTTCATCTGAAACACAAACATTTTAATCCTCAAAACACTAAAAATGTCAAATGTGTCGCATAAATGAGCTTCCTTTCACTCCACAAGCAACAAAACTGTAGCACTGTAACAAAATAATTTAGTAAAATACACCTGAAAATACTCTTAGTGATATATCGATACAGCAGCCCACGATATCGATACTGTATCATCACATTAAACGATACAATATATAGATATTCCGATATTTTTGCACACCCCTAATAAAACGAATGCTGGCCCAAAATGTCTCATAATATTTAACTTGTATTTTTATAGAGCTGCTTTAACAGTTACAAAACTTTTTTTTTACCTTACGCTGTTTGTGTTTGAAGTTTCTGCCCTAGTATTGGTTGACATCGGCAGAGGCTTAAGCCAAGGTACTGACATCAATATCAGAACAGAAAAACCTGTATCACTGCATCCCTGAAAGTGATGCACTTCAATATTTTCTAATCATCTCTATTGACCATACAACCTACTGTTTTAAATGTGAACTTCAATGTCACTTTACATGATGTATTCTCTGTTGACCTGTACACCCCTTTAGCAGTTAGCATGTAGCTGTTAGCATGTAGCAGAAGTCACACTTCAATCAATGACAATTAGCCACATTAGCCTAAACAACATCTGACATGACACATCCCACACGACACATGCCACTTACTGTCAGGGTTGGGCGACTTGCGTCCGTGGCTCGGCGAGGAGCAGCGGAAGGTGGTGACGATGGTGTTATGGTGGGGGTTGGGGTGGTGCGGGTGGTGCACCGCAGGGTGGTTGTGCCCGTTGTTCTCTGGGGGGGCCCTGGTGATGCTTATGTCGGGTTTACGCACATCTCCTGGATTGGATGTCTCCAACTTCCGTGGGTGATGCTGCTCACGACCGAACCCGTTATTGCTGTTGCCATCGTTGCGCCGTGTTACCGGGGAGTCCGTGGGGGTCTTGGCGAAGGTCACCTCTCTCTTATGTCCCATCTCAGGTGTTCTGGAGTGGCCCAGGACTTCAGGACGCTTGAGTGCGCTACTGACCGAGCGAGCAGAGGCTGGACTGGTGATGTTGTCCACCTGTTTACTGGAAGAGCTGATGTCGATGGATAGCTCGGAGCGGCGGGACACTGGTTCAGGAGTTTTGGACCCCCCTCCACCCATGATGGAGCGGGGCTGGCTGTAGTTGACGCTGTTGTTGTTGGGGGCAGAGGTGGCGCTGCCCAAATCGCGGTAGTAGATGCTGGTGGGGGACATGGCGTTACGGTGAGGAGAGCTGGTGGTGCGACGAGAGCCTGGGGAATGGGCAGAGGTGTCCACATCCTCCACCTCAAAGGACCTCTTCAGAGCTGCAAAGAGAAGAAGATACAACAACGTCAACCAAGAGCCATTTATGAATTCACATTCATTCTACTTTTCACAAGGTATTATGTTACGTTATGTATTGAAGGATGTAGTTGTGTAGCTGAAGTCTTGGAGAGGGAGACTGAGTAAATATGCTGGATGAAATGTGGGAATGAAACAAACAAAACAAAACTTAAACTTAAAGGTCCTATATTGCACAAAATTGACTCCTGTGAACCATAGCTTCTTATAATGCTTTTACTTCATCAAAAACATACTGGAGTTGTGTTTTGTTTCATACACATGTTTGAGTAACCCTTTATTCCTTAATTCTCCAAATCTTAAAATTATATTTTCCACCTTCATGAAGGTGTAGTTTTCAACAGTTATCTTTCTCCACTCCTGAAATCATCCAAACGATTCTAGTGAAGGTATATGGAGTTTCAAAACACAGTACTGTATAGCACTTCCTGTTTTACCACATGACATCCCAATGTGGAACAGTGTTTTCTGTTTAAGATATAATGAGAAATATGCAGGGCTTGTGTGTTAAACATGTATAAATGAAACAATAAACAACTCCGGGTATGTTTGTGACGTGGAAACAACATTATAACATAGATCAGAAAATAGCTTAATATGACCACTTTAATAATACCTAAGTTTAATATACTAATTGCCACTGTTTAAAGTACACATTGCTTTGGGAATATCCATGTCACACAAACATTTTAAAGCAGTAGTGTCATGTAATAGCTTTATATTCCCATTAACCGTAAGAATGTTCCCTTACATCACATACACATTAAATATTTATGGTGGTTTATGTCGTGTTGTGTCCTGGCTGCATCGCGTGTGGTGCATTAAAATAGGCCTATTTTACACACAACCAAGAAGAGCTATTTGCCACATGGTATAATGTGAGCAGCCAGCGAAGCGTTGTTTACAACCGACCATTTAGGCCAACAGTCTCTGATTATGAACATCACAGAAACAGCAACATGCTCTTTCCTTGTAACAAAATGGCTGCAAGGACCAGACTCGTAATAGTCATTATACAGTTTGGTCAAAAGTATGTGTTTATTTCAAGCTCTTGCATCTAAAATTAAATGAATACAATACATGACACTCATATGTGAAACTTAAAGGGCACTCTGTTCCACCTTCTGATGTCATGTGATAATACAGGAAGTGCTCCACTGTATTTTACACTTTCACTAGGGTAATTTGGATATTTTCAGCCCTGGAATTGCCAATCTCTACTAAGATAAAAGTAAAAAGTAACTGTTAACTTGAAGACTACCTTTAAAAATACAATGTTTACATATTCTACACAGGGTCCAATGAAAGAAAAAAGGCTAACAAAACTGACTTACTATATAAAATTTAACTCAACACCAAACTTGTGAGAAGAGTTCAAGCTGCCATGTCTCTCTCAGTTATGTTTCCCCTGTGTTGAGCTTTATTATCTCTGAGTGGGAGTCCAAGGCTACATTAGATGCTTTCATCTTCAGCCAACGTCTCTTTCCCACAAGCCCGTTCAGACTAAGAAGGTCATATTTGTGAAGAGTCATACTGTTACATGAATAAAATAATGCAAAAAAAAAAAACATTGGAAAATTATTACACAACACCGGAAGCAGGGAGAGTTATTAATAAAAAAGCTGTACTCAAAGTCACAATGCTGAGGTGAATATTATGCCCAGTTACTAACTCTGCTATTACTTTGGGTTGTCATAAATATCACAAATCAGACATTAATCAATACTAAAGCTAGTATCGAAACTAGATACTACTGTAATTGTAATTGAATTGAGCAGGTATCTAAATACTAAATGCTAAAAAGTCACATTCACATAACAGAAATTAACCTTTCCTGAATAGCTTTATAATGATGTTGAGCTGTATCATAAAAGTATAAGACTAGTACAAGACTAGTACAGAACCTAGATACATAGATACAAGGCTGCATTGTAATATTAAAGAAAACACTATGATTTAATGTTGAAAATGACATTCTATTGTCTAAATAACAAGTGTTTTTTATTATCACTGTGGTATCAGAATCAGTATCAAGTCTTTTTCTTAGAAGCAAAAATCTGTTTGAAATTTTAGTATCATGACAACACTATCACTATTACTTTATGCAGCAACACTGAAGTCAGAACATGTTTTGGATGTAAGTTATTATCTGGAGTCTCTTGCCTTTCTTTTAGCTCTTACCTCGAATAACCCCAGTGAAAAAGTCCAAACTGTGTTGACTTGAAATAAAAGCATTTCACCACTCATAAGTGTGAGTGCAGAGCGTGCGCCAAAACTATGGCCTCACATTAAACATGGCCGACTGTATTTACACACGCACTGTCAGGACGGGGCAGAGATATTCAGTGAGTGTGACCCCTTCACTGACCTCAGATCAGAGTCTGTGTTGCTGGTACTTTGTGATTACGCTGCCTCCGGCTCTGGCGACACTAAACAACTCAAGTGCTTTAAGGCTTGTGCTCTCTTTATATTCTGGTCCTGCAGTGCAGTAGACTTGTTGTAAGGACAGGGAAAGTGTGAGTTTTTAAGCATCAGTTCCTGATTCCAGATTTGGTTCACTATTTTTGTCTTGTTTGTCACAGCTGTGTTTTTGTAGCACCTCTTTGCATTATACAGCTGCGCACAGACAATGAGTTGCCACTTGGGACTTGAAGATCAAGAAAAACATCCCATAATGCAACTTTCATACACTATTTTCCACCAAATTCATGAAAAGTGAAAGGTCCCAAATTACACACGATATAATGTTACCTCATGAAAAACATACATTGGTTTCTAAGTCTGTCTACATTTACAAAGCTTAAAATGCTCTGTTCCACCTTGTGATGTGATAGTAGGTACAGTTTTCTAGTTAACAGGTACTTTTTACCTTTTGTTCAGTAGAGATTGGCAATTCCAGGTCTAAAATTATACATATGATTCTAGTGAAGGTGTATGGAGTTTAAAAACACAGTAGAGCACTTATTGTATTACCACATGACATCACAAGGTGGAACAAAGTGACACAGTCTAAATATGCAGTGTTTGTGTGTTAAACATGTGTGAATGAAACAAAACGAACTTGTATGTTTTTGATAAGGAAACAATATCATAACATAGATTAGATAAAGTATAATATGGGGCTTTTAAAGATACAAGTTTTGTGTTTTTACTTACATTTCATGTGGTAACCTACTTCTTTCTACAGTAATTTGTACTTTATAACATGCAATATTCTAATGTGAGTTATCATTCATTCTGTACAAAACATTCCCAGACTATGAGGTGGAAATAATTGGTCCAGTCTACCTCCCCATCAGTTTCTCACAACTCCAGAAGAATACACTTCTAACTAGACTAAAACAAATGCACGAACACAGCATTTTGTTCACGCTCCTCTGTCCTAACATGGCCCAGGTGCTCCTTTCTGTCACCACGTTCTCAAGGACAGCCGTATCTTGGAGCGTACAGCGTATCATCCCAGGACAGATGTGCTGAAGGGAGATACAGAGCAGGAAAACAAACAGAGGAGGAAGAGGGAAAAGACCCCGAGGCACGAAACACCATCAGGCACAAACCACAGCTATTGTCTTCTCAAGTCGATGTATCAGACAGAACAACAAGATAGATAGAGTTACATTCTTCTGTTATGCAATGTCTACAGGCTGAAGTTAAGCCAGTGGTAGATGCATACGATTATAGTTTAAACTTATTGACTTTGTGTACAGTAAAAAAACTGTGTATGTATGTATGTATTTATGTAATATTTAGATATGTTAATGGTTTGCTTGGAAGTTTCCACAGTATAGCATTAAACTTATCTGTCTCGCTAGACTCAAGAAGATGACACCACCATAGTGATATTTTTAGCAATATAAAAACTGTAATTGAAGCAAAGCTAGAACATAACCAGTTGGTGGTCCTCCTAGAAAAGCTACACAGAGCACGTTCAATGTAGGGATGCACCGATTCGATAGCCTGATTCATCAGCCGGTTTCACTTTGTGGAAACTGTCTGACGCATTAGGATTCGTTCACTCGATGGTAGGTGGGTACTTTTTTATTTAACCAATCGTTGCTATTTGGTCATGACGTATGTAATGCGTCGTTAACAGGGCTAACTGGTATATTAAGCTTTTCCCAAATCCCGTAGGAAGAAGGGCAGTAATGTCTTTCCCCTTGATAAAATTCACCAAACACTCTCTTTGTTCAAGCTTTAAATCCTCGATCTTGGGAATCGTTGCCAACACAGAATGTATGGCTTCATCTACATCCATCTCAACCGCTTTGTTTACTGATGTGCTGTATCACCAAAAGGCTTCACAGCTCTTCGCTGATTGGTCGGTACGCGGTCTATAACTTCCGGGGTTCTTGCAAACCGTCTAGTGTATTCTGATTCCTGACCTAGTCGCTGGAGAGAAATGAAATTGAGCGGAGGCACTAGGTGGCGCCAACCTGGCTACCGATTCAATACTGGTATCAAAAATTGGCGTGATACTGAAAAAATAGCTGTATCAGATCTTGGCTTCAAAGTATCGGTCGATATCCTGAGATCCTAAGATATACTCTTCATAGGTCATAATCGGTTCAAAAAGGTCTCATAGTGTTTGAATTTTTATTTATATAAAGCTGTTCTGTAGTTACTTTACAGATAAATAAAAACTACATAACACATTTGAAATAAATTCTTAAATAAATAATATTTTCAGTCTCTGTACTGGTATCTGATGATATCGGGTATCAGCAGACACTTAAAGCCATAGTATCAAAATCTGTATCGGAACTGAAAAAGCTCTAACATCCTTACTTCAGTTACTATTTGATATTTGGCTATTCATTTATCTAACTGGGTAATTAGTAGCATAAGTTCATATTTCAAACAGACAAACTGGAATATTATAAGTGTGAGAAAAGAACAAAGCATGAGTCATAACACTAAAAGCAAATGACAGCCACATACTACAGAACACTACGGCAACTCAGGCTCTACATCCTTCACATAAAAGCCATTTCTTATACGAACATCTTGCATTGTAAACTCCGACCACATTCACAAGATGTACAGTACACATGTGTGGTTCTATAAATACTCTTTACTAGATCTGTAATGTCACTGAATGCATGGTGGGTGACTAGTTTAGCTCATGACAAATAAGCCCAACACATGTATCCCAGAGGAGGGAGGGGGAACGCGCTAATGGCTCCAAAATGGCCAGAATGTGTAGTAATGCGAATCAGATGCAGAAAGCGCTGAGTCGTCATCAAAGCCAAATGAGCAAATTAACTGAGAAAGAGATCTGAATAAATAAAGGGGTGGGTCAGACTGTAGGAAAACACTGGATCCAGATGTGTATAGATACTCAAGAATGATAACGATGCAACCTAACAATTACTTTTATTGAGTATAGTATCTTGTAGTTGAGTGTGTTTTTCAGTAACATTATTTTCACAACAAATTAGGTCATTTCTTTCCCTCTTAAAAGTGCACTGTGTAACTTTTCTGGTGGAGGGTCTGTCTGTCTGGCTTTAGATGGAAATGTTATTGTTTAGTCTGGAATGTTTCACAATATGGTATTAAACTTTTGTATCATCATGGAAACTAAACCAGACCAAGTTACAGGTCAGATCTGTGTAAAGCCAACACAGTCATAATGCTTGTTCTTCTGGGTATTTTTGAGCAATAATTTTCTTAAGTTAGAGCTGTTTAGAGCTATTATACTGTGGAACATTCCAGGAAGAGCAATGACGGAGCCATAGAAACAAGCGGATGATGCGCTCTCCATCAGAAAAGTTACACACTGCACCTTTAACTTAGCCAGGCTAGCGCCACCTAGTACCTCCACTCAATTTCATTTCTCTCCAGCGATTAGGTCAGGAATCAGAATACACTAGACGGTTTGCAAGAACCCCAGAAGTGCAAGTTCGGGCACCAGCCAATCAGCAAAGAGCCATACATTCTGTGTTGGCAACAATTCCTGAGATTGAGGATTTAACCCTTTAAGATTGTTGCAGATTTGCAACAGCTAAATTCCAATTACCTACTTACTCCACATCCATATTTTATGAGCTTTTTTTACTCAGGAGCCTTTTCTCTCATCCATGCTGAGAAACGTGGACGATGCAGACTGTGCAAGAACAGCTCCATGCAAACGGCCTGCCAGAAGTGCAAAATACTTTTTTTGTTCACAAAGGATAAAAAAGTCAGGATTGTATATTACTACCCCATATTATAATTTTCCCCAAATATCAGATTTTTCCTGATTAATTAATTAATTAATTTGAGCCTGAGAGGGTTAAAGCCAGAACAAAGAGAATGTTTGAATTTTATCAAGGGGAAAGATGTTATTGCCCTTCTTCCTACAGGATTTGGGAAAAGCTTAATATACCAGTTAGTCCCGTTAGAGTTGCATTACATGCGTCACAACCAAATAGCAGCAATTGTTTAAATAAAAAAGTACCCGCCTACCGTCAAGCGAACAAATTCTAATGCTGCAAGGTCAGACGGTTTCCACGAAGTGAAATCGGCTGATGAATCAGACGACCTTTAACTAAGTCACAGCTTCCAAACCTCCAAGTATAAGCAACTACAAATGATCTTTTATGTGTATGCATTCAGTAACTTCCCTTGTGGATCAATAAAATGTATCTAAGTCTAAGTATAAGATGTGGGTGGTGCTAAATTTTCACTTTACTTTTTGATAAAATTGTACTTTTTGAAGTAGTATTTAAACAAACAAAGCAGTTCTTACACTTCTACGCGAGTAATATTTTGCATACTGTAACAATACTCGTGCTTGAGTAAAAATTTTGTTTAGTCTTCTAATGTGAGTAAGTTTAAATGAAATCATCGCAAAATCATTTATTTTGACAACATACTTGCATCATTCTTTGAAATAGGATTTGTTTTTTTCATGTTTGTGCTCTATCAAAAATTTAGTTTTGCATTATTTAACATTTAACATTTGACATTTAACAGTTTGTCCTTCTAATTACTCTAACTTTAAATGATAAATTAGGTGTTATATCCTGTTATTCTTACTTGATTTAGTTTCCACTTTGTATCTTTACTTGGGTAATTTCTTGGACCATAAATTTATCACAGTAATATAATTTTGAAGTTCCCCTATCTGATAAAATGTTTTGCCTCTACCCGCCTCTGTCTGCAGTAGTTTTATACGATAACACAACATAAATCTAATGTACAAACATGTAAATCAATAGTCCCGACAAACTTAGCCTTGAACTGGTATCATATGTATCTTAAACCCTATATCAGGTCAGGCAGTAACTCAAATGATCCAAACATATTATTGTGTGTCAGAAAGTGCTTCGGCTAAACTGGTTTATGGTCTATGTGGGTTTGGGATGTCAGCATTCACAGTATATCGACTCAATGTGGTCCAACCAGGAAAAACATGAGTGAACCTTGCTTTTGACAACACAAGGCCAAACACAGTGCTACAGTTACACGCTGTCGGACTTTGCTGAAATCCTAATGGTCCTCTGTCAAACACTCACTTCCTCCATAACCACTGGCCCTGCTGGGTTCACTGCTCCTCTGATTTATTCTGTTGTTAGGAAGGGGAAATTTAGTCAGGGTTGGGCAGGTATTTTGGTGGTCAGAATGATATTTTTCTCACTCAGTAATCGTACAGTCACATGAGATACAACGTTTACACAATTCAAGTGCATTCATTCACGACTTCATTAGTTCAACTTGAAGACTGTCTACGTTTAGATATTTGTTTTACCACAGTCTTTACTTTATGTTTTTCCTTTTGGTTGGTTCAATTATTAGCTAGATATTTTAGCAAATGAACAGAAATATTCAGGGTTTATGGTTAGTTTCAATTCAATTCATTAATCCTGTATTTGTCCAAGAGACAATTTGAAGGGCGGCAGATGTTATACAACAATTATTTTTACAATTTATTTTTATTACACTATTTTATGAGGTATGTTCATAATGCTGTTTCCTCATCAAAAAACATCCTTGGAGTTGTGTTTTTCTCTTAAACAGACAACACTCTCATGCTCCAGTGTGTTTTTAAACTCCATACACCTTCGCTAGAATCATTTGGATGATTTCAGACCTGGAATTGCCAATCACTACTAGACAAAAGGTAAAAGGTGCTGTTAATTTGAAAACTACATGACATCACAAGGTGGAACAGAGCATTTTGAGACATGGAGATATAAAGCGATTCATAATAAAGAATCGCTCAAACATATATGAATGAAACAAAACAAACAAACAAAAACCCCAACAATTCCAGCTTGTTTTTGATGAGGTAACAACATTATAACATTCCTTAAAGCTCCCAAGACTTAATTTTGGATAATATAGGATCTTAAAAGTACACTATTCCATTGGTTGTGACAATTAAAACAAAAAAATTAAAAAGATGATTGAGCGAACCCAGAACAATCCTGGAATATTTAGCACAACACAGCGACGCGGCTCATGTCTGGCAAAGGTTGGGCTCTGTCTTCCTCTACATTGAGCAGGTGTGACTACATCCATAAAACTTAGCTAGTTAACCTCTTTTCGCAAAAAGTCAAAATGTTTATCACCTATTAAAATTTAGCTAACAAGTTGACCCCAACCTCTGACAGCTTAAACCCTAGTCTGGCCCCTTTGATCATCTGCTCTGATTTACAGCAGTGTGCAGAGAAGGTACGGTACAAACTCTGCATTCCACTTAACACCTGTTAACACAGCACAGTTTATTTAAGCACGCATACACAGGGAATGTGGAGGAGACCTGAGATGCCAAAGAGATTATCTGATGTTTGACGACAGAAAGAAAAGGAAATATAAGGAGTGTGGATTATTTTTGTATGTGAATTATAATATCCAGTGTATAAGCAGAGAGCCATTGGTCAATTTGGCATAACATAAATGAACACAGACACAATAATGGATTTCATTCAGGTGGAGATTATGCAACGTTTTGTCAGTTTATGTGTAAAAATGGTACAGCCTGCAATTCTACTTTACGCAAATAGCAAAAAGGTCCCATTACAAGGCACAATCAAGAAGATTTATTTTTAATAATTATTATTAATAATGTTTAGACCGAGATCGCAGGGAAAAGTATCTTGAGATCTCTAAATCCACTGGTCATACATGATTTTTATATTATTCTTTATATAAACAAAATCAGAGGTGAAACGTAACAAAATAAAGTAGTAAAATACAGTGTATAGATTGCAGGTATCTGTACTTTACTTAAATAGATTTTAAAGTGGATTTTACTTTTACTTCACTACATTTGAGAGCAGGTATCTGTACTTTCTACTCCTCAACATTTTTAAACGGCTTTGAAAAGTAAAACTATTTTGTATTATTGTTGTTTAAAAATAATTAATTTGGAACATAATTGTACTTTGAGCAAACAAAAATATACAAATAATAGCTATTAATTTAATTTTCAGCACAAATCTTTATCAAAATCAAATTTATTAGACCTCAAAATTTTTGCGAAATACTTTTACTTTTTACTCTTTAAGTACATTTTTAAATTAGTACTTTAAGTAGATTTTTTCATGAGATACATTTTTAATTTGCTCTGGTAGCTGTACTTTTACTTTTGAACAAAATTGAGCACAAAATTCTATATACAATGATGTCAACAGCACTGTAATGTGTAAGACAGATTCCCCTTCTATTGACTTTTAGTTGACTACTAAAACACTTCATAATATTATTAAACTGGTTTTGACATCTGTAAATCTCTCCTTTGAGGATATGTGACACTAATACACAACATAAATATTGTTAATGTTTTTTATGTTAAGCATGGATCATCTGTTACAATCTACAGTCCCATAGTCAAATATTATCTTGATTTCACAGTCAATACATCACTTATATTGGCTTGAGTGAGGGAGACATAAGTAATGGATCCACAATATCTCTGCCAAAATAGAAAAATATGCCCCCTTGTGAAGTTTATTCATTTCAATAATAATTTGCTCTGTGTGTCAACACAATTTACAGAGAATAACATGGCAGCTCTTATCAGACAATCACTCTAAAAAGCTTGGACAGGAGTACAGTTTAGATTGGCCCACTCCAAGGCTGCCTACAGAGTACAGATAAAATACAAATATGGGATTACTCTTTAGTGACTTGCGTGTTTTGGCAAAGTGTTGCATTTTACCTCTTTCATAAAAGTGAATGATTGTTATTTCATTTATTATTCATTTGTTATACGTGCATCCAACTGACCTGAAATCAAATATTATACGGTCTTTCCTCTTGTGCTTTTCCCATTAGCACGATGAAAAAAAAAAAGCAGTGCGGTGTAGTGGAAAATATTATGATACGGGGTAAAATGAGGATTAGGTCACTGGCTTCATTATGATTAAACCATTACGAATGTGTGGGGATTACATTAGAATGGACATGTTTTCATTTCATAAAGAACTGTGGTTCGTGCAGTTGAAACTCATGCTTCCAATTACGTAATAAGATTAGAATCAAGTTAATGAGACAATTATGTTTTTAAAAAAAATTGTAATTAAGATTTCACTCGGTCTGTTCTGTCCCTTAAAGGTGCACTGGCAATGTTTCTGGTGAAGTGTCCGTCACCTGCTTTTTTTCATTGAGATGTTATTGCTTTGTCTAGAATGTCCCAGAGTAAAGATTAAACCCATTTATCTAAAGAAGACAACTATAGGATACATTACAGGTCGGATCTGTGGAGAGGCAACCCTATTCACTGAGAGAATTGTCGCTTTTTTAGCGACAGAAACACCAGTAATGAATAAACGATTGAATAAACTAGATAGATGTGTTAAATGTTATATCATGGAACATTACAGGCAATGCAATAACATCTCCATGGAGACAGCAGGTGACAGACCCTCCACCAGAAAAGTTGCGCAATGAACCTTTCAGATATGTAGAGTCAATCTGCCTAGACTGGTGGTGAGGTGGGAGACACTGAATCATCTTTAATAAAAATAAATAAATAAATAAAGACTATAATAAGAGCACATCAAAAATAAAAAGAGCTGAAACAGTCAAATCTTGACAATCAAACTTTGACAATTTTGGGCAGCCTGTGTAAATCTCTTGTTTCGCTGTTGACTTTATGTAATTAACTATATTAATTTATTTAAACCTTATTCATTATTATTCTTTATACATTATTCAAAAAGCTTGTTCCACCCTGTGATGTCACGTGGTAATACAGGAAGTGCTCCATTTTGATTTAAAACTCCACACTTTCACTAAAATCATTTGGATGACATCAGCCCTGGAATTGCCAATCTGAACAAAAGGTAAGACGTAGTTGTTAACTTGAAAGCTACCACCTCATGACATCACAAGGCGGAGATTTGGAGATGTAGACAGATTAATATAAAAGATTTCTAAAACATGTGTGAGTGAAACAAAACACAACTCCAGGTATGTTTTGATGAGGAAAAAACATTCTAACATGGCTCAAAGCTCACAAGACTCAATTTTAGTAAATATAGGACCTTTAAACTTACACAACCTCTAAAAAGACAGTGGCAACAGCATCTGCAGGGAATTCTGGTCAAAAGCCACAGTGTCATTAAATGTTCCGAAAGGTCACGTCATCTCACAGTTTTCCACTTAACCACAGTGGACAAACTATTTCCTTAATAACGTCTAGCCTTAGTAATATCCAAGTAGTGCCAAGCCAAAAGTAAATCAGGCCCAACATCAGGTGGTTCTATATAGATCTCTCTGCACACTCCATAACTCCACTGTACCTCTAATTAAAACTCACTGTAAACATAACAAATTTTGAAACACAATATATTGCTACATAGATATACTGCAATAAAAAGTAATATTTAAACTACTTTATGCTACTGATACAATAACAATAATGCAAGATAATCCCTGTAAATCATTTTTAAATAGACAATAACATTAAAAGGCCTGAGGTGCAAGAAATAAATAACAGAATGAACCAATAATCAGCCACAGAAGTCACTTATTCAACCTTCTACAGCGCAAATCTTATCAAGACGTCCTTGTATCAAACAACAAAATATATCCCCACTTTTACAAAGAAAATGAACACACGATACATATTAAAGGTGCACTATGTAACTTTTCTGATGGGGTGTCCTCACATGATTGTCTCCATGAAGGTCTTATTGCTTTGCCTGAAAGGTTCAACATTATGGCATTACAGTTAAATATATAGCATTTATTATGTTGCTGCTTTATTGCTCAAAATTAGCTTTAAAAGTATGTATTCTCTCTTTCTGCAGATCTAACCTGTAACTTGGCCTAGTTCCCCACCTACTTGTCTCCATGGAGATATACATGTTTTACTCCATGTTGTTGGAGAATCCAGGCCAAATAATAACATCACTATGGAAACAAAGCAGGTGATGCACCCTCCACCAGAAATGTTGCACAATCAATGCACATTTAAGCCCAAAAATACATAGTTCCAGGTTTCTTACATGGAACCAGAGTCAATATAGAGTAGTATTTATAGTGACAGGCCTGTGCACATGTGACAGTGAGCAGCTGGAGGGACGGGTCACAGGAGAAACAGGAAATGATGAGGAAGAGGAGAGGAAGGAAAAGAGTAAGAATAGGAGAGGAAAGGGGGACAATGGGGATAAGTGCCAACTAAAGTACTTTAGCAAACTTATAACTGTGAATACTGGAGATGAATTACTACTGAGGTTAGCTGTCAATCAAATAATACAATGCAAAAATATATTAGAAAGTACATTGGGAGCATCCGAAAAGACAAAAACACACACAAAAATTGAGCACAGAATTTACATTAAATAAAAGTCAATCTTCATGGAAACAGGTAGGTGACACTACCAAGTTACAGATCAATAACATCCTACTGTGGAACATTCAGTGTAAAGTAATAACATCTCCATGGAGACAAGCAGGTGACGCCACAAGGCCCAGTTACAGCTCAGATCTGTGGGTGGGTGTTCATAGCATGAATGGGTTTTTCTTAATAAAAAAATTAAAAAAAAACACCTGCGATTAGATAGATACTGTAAAACATTCCAGGCAAAGCAATAACAATCTCCATGGACACAAAAAGGGACAAGACCTAAACCAGAAAAGTTACACAGTGCACCGTTAAGTAAACAAAAATCAACACAAACCTTCAAAATCTGAAATAATTCCTTCCAAGTGTGGATTGCCACCGGAGTCAGACATCTTTCAGTAGGTTAACTCTTTCAATGGCTATGGCTTCCTCTCACTTCCAAAATAGAATTAATCACAGCGTCCCAAAACCCGCAACTTTCTCTTAAAGAAGAAGGGAAAGTCTGCGCTCTTTCTTCACGTCTCACTAACTCCAAACTGCCAATAATGCTATGTTCAGGATCAACACGGAGAGTGGGAATACCAGCCTCCTCCCATCCACTCCCCTTTCTATGCCTCCCTTCCCCCGACCATGCGCAGGCACCTCGGCAGCTAAATGATTCACCTGATAAGAACATATGGAGATGGTAAAAAGTCTTAAAGGGTCATATTACACAAATTTCTGATCTGCGTTATAATGTTGTTTCTTCATCACAAACATACCTGGAGTCGTGTTTTGTTTCATTCACACATATTTAACACATAAATCCTACATAGTTAGGCTTCTCTGAAACTGAAAGCACTCTTCCACCTTGTGATGTCATATGGTGATACAGGAAGTGCTCCACTGAGTTCTTGGAGAAAGTTACATAAGGCCCCATCCACACTAGTATGTATTCAACTCGATTTCATTGTGGATGCAGTGTTTCGTCCACACTAATCCGATGGAAAACGACTCCAGAGATGGAACAATGGTGCCGGCAGTTCTCACGAATTAATCTAATCCGGCACTGTGTGGACGCCTGAAAATGCTGATATGCTGACGTAGGTCTATGCGCTGCAAAGTAATTCACCGCCAAAATGCTAAGAGGCTAGAGTATGTGTCCATTCAAATACACGGTCTATGTGTACGACTCTGCAGACGTATAATCTCTGAAAAGTTTAACATGAACCATCTCCAATGCGATAGAAGCACAGAACAGACTCACCATCAGCACAGAAAGAACACATATATTCCACTGAGTCATGTCCTTTAGTCTGACAGAAGCTGAACCGCATCGGCACACAATAGCGAGCTGTTTTTTGAGTGCTTAGTTTATGCAAATTAGCCATGTGATTTTAAGTTTCATTTTGTAAAACATAAACAAATATGCTCAAAGCTGTATGGATAGGGAAGGCTTGCGGACACAAAAACGACATGTCTGGACGCAAATCATTTCCGATACAGTGATACGGTGATACGGTGATACGGTGATACGGTGATACGGTGATTGGTTTCAGTGTAAACATAGCGTAAGGCCTGGGGGGTATAAGGGCAGAGTGCATGCACCAGCTCACTCTGTTGTAGCAATAGAGTGGACATACTTAGGTCATCTTAATGGGTAATCTTTAGGTAATCCTGTAATGTTGCTTTTATATTGTCTTGAAATCAGGACTTGATAAACTGGAATTGAATTATTTGAACTTTCTTTTGTCAGAATAGCTTTGGTCAGTTGTTAGTCTATTAGCTTGAGTTTATATTAAGCGTATATATATATATATAATGATATATACCAGAGGTGGGACTTGCGAGTCGTGACTTGGACTCGAGTCAGAATTGAGTCACTATTTTTAGGATTTGGGACTTGGCTTGATAAAATGGACTAAAACTTGGGACTCGACTTGGACTTGAAGGTCAGTGACTCGGGACTTCACTCAACTTGAGGCCTGTGACTTGAGAAGACCTGATGCTTCTCCTAAAAAAATATATATGTTTTTAGAAAATACTTTTGACTTTTCAGTTGATAAATGCGGTGCTTAATTTTACAGGAACACACTGGAACATGTCCCTCCCATTTCTGTTTGGTACTTGGAACTGAAGCACTGTGATACTCAAATGTACTACAGTAATATAAAGTACAATACAGTAATATACAGGGGTACAAAGCAGTAAAACAGAGGGAACTACACAGAACATGACACTTTTTCTTTTTCTTTCCAGTGCAAACTACACAACAAAATAACTGTTCTTACGCACTTTTAAATCTGAATTCTTTTATTTTGGCTGTAATGATTCACACTAAGATCTTGTAAAGACAAGGAAAAATCTGCATTTCTACAACTATATACTCATGTTAAGTATAATTTAGTTTAAAAATCATATAAATTGCAAAAATCTAAGCTGTATTTGATACTTTGGTTTAAAGACTTGAAATGACTTGAAGCTCAAAGCAAGTAACTTGAACTTGACATGGACTTATGGGCCAGTGACTCGAGACTCGACTTGGTCTTGCCTGCATTTGATTTGGGACTTGACTCAGACTTGAGGTCAAAGACTTGAGACTTACTTGAGACTTGCAAAACAATGACTTGTCCCATACTATAGCTTTAAGGACCTGCTGATACCCGATATCAACAGCAACAGCCTCAACAGCATTTATTTCCTTAAAACATAAATAAAACAAGAGAAAACTGATCCAAATGTGTTATTTAGCTGGTATATATCCTTAAATTAACTCCAGAACAACTTAAAAGTAAATAAAAGTTCAAACATTATGAGACTTTCTGTGCTCACTATGACCAATTAATTACATCGATTTATATGTCCAACCAGGATACCAGCATCAGATCAATGCATCACTATAAAATTGATTACTGTTTGGTGGGAATCATATATAAATACATTCATTTGAAGTTGTCATCTGTTTTGATCATTACAATAGTGTAGCAGTATCAATATAACGGACTGCTGTGGGTGCGATGACAAATCAAAGGGACTTTGGTGAAAAGCCATGATTAAATCCATTTTCAACAACAAATCGGGCTGTGATTATAGACTGGCGACGAGTGACTAAACCAAAATATTTGTGAAAGAATCTGTGATGGCTTTCCCTGATGCTGCAGTTTCTTTGCCTGGTAAAGCCAGACTGAAATCCTCTGTATAGAATTTACAGTCATCACTCACTTCTCCACATCTCAGACTGAACTCAAACACAGTTGAACAATCACATTTGTTTACTTCAGTAACGCATTCGATGAAGTAGCTCAATGGTCAGCGGTCATTTAGAACAACATCAAACTTCTCCCAGCTCAGATTAACAACATAAGTGCAGCAATGATTTTGATGCTTCAGTGTTATTTTTTGTTTTGATACAGACAGAGCATGTGTTTTCTCTAATTCGATAATGCACATGTTAATCACAGCCATCTGAACTCTGGGAGATAAGACCAGGCCCAGACTACTCGTCTATGTAAAGTATAGTAAAAGTGTTTATTCATGGCTGACCAGGCTGGCAGCTGAATGATCTGATATTACACAAGCTCTAACTGCATAAAGAAATAATGGTTAGATTTTGAGTCTTATAAACTGACAAAAGAAGTTAATAAATAGAAAATAATTACACAAAGCAGGATGTGTACAACTGATAGATACTAATAGATAAATAGACAATAGCCCACAAGGTAATTATATCAGACATAAAAAGCGTGCAAAGAAAAGCAAGCACTGTCTTTGAGTATTAATATCTCACCTTGCTCATTGTCCACCATGTCCTGTGCCCTCGCTTCAGCTTAAAATAGTGCTATAGTAACAATAAGACAGAAGCACAATGTAAAATCCTACCAGTCATGAGCTGCCATAAAAGCTAAAGAAAGCTCTGCAGTGAAGGCCACAAACAGGATGCCAGGCCTTACCCAGTGGCCCCTGTAATGACCCTGACACCTGCAGGTCGGGGCAGGTACAAAGAGACAGTGTGGAGGTATATGTGGGGACAGGGGAGTGACTGTGAAGGTGTCCCCAACAAGGAGCAGAAAATGAAAACACTAAATAGACGTATCCTTGAAACTGTAAACATGGTTACAGAGAGACTCCTGTGGCAACGGAGATGATTTCTGTTTAACTGCAAATAATAGATTAAGAAAGAAAAAAAAAAAAAAAGATTAAGAGCAACCGGTGGCCTGCATATAAATATGTGCCGTCACTGTGTATTTGGCTCTATGTGCAGTCAAATTAGAGATAGACTGACATATTGGTTGGCTGATATAGCGGACATATTGGCTGTCAGCCTTAAATCTCCAGCATATGCCAATCTTTAGTTTTGGTCTGCTGCCTAAAAATACACACAAAGCTTTATATTAATAACTTTAATAGCTCAGATAGCTGGTGTGTGGTAAAAAAAAAAAAAGAGTTTATAGTAATTATATTTTAATTATAGAATAGCATGAATTATTGAATGGGGAAAATAAACAAAATCGGCTGAACATATTGGCCTAAAAATATCAGCAGTGCTTATCAGACCTAGGATTCTCAGAGTACTAAACAATCTGTATTTCAGAGTAACAATCGGCCATGAAACAATCTTGTATCAGTCGGTCTCTAATTATAATGCATATAGGTAACTCTTAAATCCAATCACAAAATGCACAATGTCCAATAGAGCAAAAAAGAGGAGCATTTAAATCCATGAGTCAAAAAACTGTGCAGAGCTCAATTAAACCAAAACACACAGGGACACACACCTTCCGTATCTCAACAAGGAAACAGTTGGACCAATACTGTCAGCACTGCCAACACTGATTTGTATGTGTATGTGATAGCTTATATGGTAATATCTGACTTAGTATTTGTGTTATTTTAATGTGAAAATGTAGAATGTGACATTTTTAAATGAAAGAATGGGAGAATGCATGGTTTGATTGTAAATGGATGAATACTCAGATGTATTTTAATAGTTTGTTAACCTGCCCAGCGACTGCAGATGGAAACTTACTTTAGCTAAAGCTGGTGTAAAGCATCTTCTTTTATGAGATTACTGTATTGCCACATGGTCCTTGTTAAAATAAAGCAATAAACTAAACTAACCTAAACTGCAACACAAAACGACAACATCTGGAGGAGTCAAGTACTAAATGTGTTATTTTAGTACAGACAAGAGCGGTCAGTGACTTGAAGTGTGATGATGGTCAGCCATGGTGTCCCTAAAATAGCATTGTAAATACACAAGACTTCAGTAATAGTAAAATAACAGAACATTATAAATAACATATTACCATAAAACATGAAATTACAAAATACTCAAGTGAAGGTAAAATATAGAAAGTATTGCTCCTGCGGTAAGGAAACCAGCCTTTCCCTTGCGTGTTTGTTAGTTTTGTTAGTTTAGGAGTCTGTGCAGTTGACATTTCCAGGCAGAGGCTGAATGTTTATGCCTATACAATGAGTTTTATAGGCAGACTAGTGGAAGACTACCATGGTTTAGACTTAGTGCCTCTTCGTTGGTGCACAGGTCAGCCAGGCCTTTTGGCACATTGCACAATCTTACCAGATTGTGATGAGCATCCCTCAGATTCATTTTACTCCTCTTACGGGAGCATCTTGCTGGTCTGATCAGGGTGATGAGTCGTGAGTCAGCATATCCCTATCAATAAGTCCTTGCCCTATTTAGTTAGACAGAAATAGATTATCTTGTAAATTAACTGAATCTATCTCTGCATCCCTCAGATGTAATCTAGTCCCTGTTTTCTTTGTCATTGTATAGTGATTTCTAGAAGTACAATAATACAATATAGCAGTACATCAATCACTATATAGCAGTACATCAGTAACATCATAGCAGTAGTTATACAAAAACTAAGCATGGCTATTTGCCCTAACACTACTACCATTACTATGAAGAAATAACACTTATCACTAATTCAAAACAATAGTAAGAAGTCTTCAAAATATCATGTATAAACAGGAAGTTGTAGACCCATTAACAGTTGCTCCTTACACTAACTAGATTACAACATTACAAATTGCACGTCACTGTTATTTATTGTGAATGAAACAAAAGTATGTCCATATATGTTTGTGACGAGGAAACAACACTATAACCTAGATCAGAAAAATTGCGCAATATGAGCCCTTTAAAATGGTTTAAAAATGCTGTCCCTGGCCTATGTATCCTCTTGACATTGTATTATTATCTTTTGTGTAGAAATACCTATACATTTAATCCCTACTATTATGGTCTATTTTGAGTGATTGTAGAATTAAGCTGTTGGTCAAGCCAAACAAGCACAGAGTGGACCACAAACATTTATTGGCAGGAAGTAGCACAAACCAACCTCCATATTGAGTAGACACATATGTTTATCCAGCAGGGCTAATGCTGCGGTCTGTGTGTTTATCTAAATGACACCTTTCATATGTCAAAATTACAGTGGTGAGTGCTGGGGATGGACTTTCTTATCCTAACATAAACAGCCTTTTTTTCAGTCTGTGTCACCCTATGGCGTCACCTTCTGAGTTTCCATCATGCTGCGTAATGTCACCATCAGGGCGCCTCTGTGGTGGGCCCATAGGTGGAGTTTCCTGTCCATTTCCATCTCTCTCCTGTATTAAGATTACTACTTACAACAATATGAGGTGAGATAACATAAGGCGTTCACTGGACGAGGAAATCCTGTACAGGTTTTCTGTGGGACACACTGAGTTGGCCCGTATTTGACATTTCCCAGAATGTATCTATGGGATTGTGTAAGAGCATTTAAGGTTGTTACAGCACATTTTATTGAGAGTCTGTTCAGTTATTTGTGTCTATGCAGGTATAGAGTAAAGTATTTTATTAGTTCACTATAGCAACACACAGGTGCCATTGACAAGTTCAAATGATGTTCTGTTGGTTTGGATAAAGCAGTTTAAGTTAGGTTTTGTCTTTAAAAAATGAGAAGCCCAAGTCTACATTAGTTAATAAATTGAGTAAACAGTTAGAAAACACTATCCACCAAAGGTGGAAAAAGATGAAGAGCTTCAGTATTTAGTATAAGTATTTCAGAGGCTAATAAATAAGGCCCAATGTTATTTTCCAAATGTCTCCTGTCATGTCACCGAGAAGAATTTTCCAACAGCTTTGCTGGTATAAAGACTTGATACCACAAAACCATCTCAAATAATTGGTAAAGGCAAGCAAGAGGAAACAGTATTATTATAAGATAAGGCACCTTAACTTTATTAGTCAAAGTATTTGCTTTCTTGTAAATAATGTGGAGTTATTGTAGAACTTGATTGTACAAAGCAGCGGATCAACACTGGATTCCATTTCTTTCTTTCTTCTTCTTTTTTTATTTGTATTTATCCAAAACATATTTGATGACTGATGCTAAACAGATACAGTTGCGTTGGGTTTCTTTGGAAAATTCGATTTTTTTTCTTCTTCACACAAATAAATATATGGTATCCACATGTTAAAGGACCAAAATCAGCACAAAATATCAGACATAATTCTCACACTGTAATATCCAGAATATATTCAATAACTGTACAGTTTTTTATTTCATAAAATATGTCCAAATTATTGTGATCTTCTTTTTCATCATCAACACATCTTGTAGACTACTATGTCAAAAGAGTACACCAAATATATATAGTTAGAGCAGTAATCTGAATGATTTTCTTATTTTTGTGCAGCTCCTTTGTGAAAGTCATGATCACTTAATCACAGTGACAATGGAAGCCTACAGTATTTCTCACATGAAAGTAAAAGTCGTATAGAGCATAGAGCACAGTATAGAGTAGGATGAAGTATAACTGGCTGTCATGGCAACGGGCCCAAACAAAAGCAAAGGAAGCTGCTCGGGCCTGGACTTCCTCCACATGAATCATGAAATGGGAAGTAATGCAGAGCAGAAGGAAAAATATTGCCTCAGCAGCACTTCTCCTATTCTCGTTTCTCACCTTCAGTCGGCGTCCATTTTTAAATTCCTGCTGCTTCTATAGAGAGTGTCTGTATGCATACGAATGACCTATATGGAACATTTGACACTGTTTCAAATATTGGATATCTAAAAAAAGGACAACATCGCAACACTGCCACCAAGTGGGATAATCCAAAAACATTAAAAGGATTATTCATAAGCAAAATTATGTACAATCCACACTCCTATTGCTTCTTTTTCATGCATATATGGAAGCTTGAACATTTTTTAGGGTCAGTATTTATCATGTGTACTTTTTCTTTGCAGTATAGTGAAATTTGAGGGTTTTTTTGCTACACAGTAAGATTTGAGCTGTAAAAGGCTAAATTAATAACTTCTATGGCTCATTACAAATGCAAACTAAGTATGAAAATGTTTCTTTCTCCCATTTATTGTTATTTATTTATTTATTTAAACAATATTGTAGATTTAGAATAGTTTTTGTGGTTTAAATCTGCTCTTGGATTTTTGTGTCAGAAGCATAAATTAGTTTCAGTATTATTCGTAAATATACTTCAGCAATATATCACACTTCAAATTGTGGTGAAGTGACAGGCCTACGCTCACTCATAATCTGACATTTTAACTTCTCTTATTTTAAGTAGCTTCATGTGATGGACAAAAAGCAGCTTTAAAAACCAATCTAGTTTAAAGCCAGTCCACATTTGAACTTCATGGCTACTTTACATATTGCGTTTCTATTCCTAGCAGCAGTCTGACAGCACATCACATGAGATTTATTGAGTGTTGCTG
The DNA here is from genome assembly GCF_026225935.1 of Boleophthalmus pectinirostris. NCBI lineage: Eukaryota > Metazoa > Chordata > Actinopteri > Gobiiformes > Gobiidae > Boleophthalmus > Boleophthalmus pectinirostris. The sequence continues at coordinate 25,636,274 of NW_026571190.1, read as the reverse complement.
CAAATAACCCTCAGCTCACATCTGACTTCATTCTGACTGAAAAAGAGGGAAATGGTTTAAGTTCTCTCCTTTAAGTTAAACAAAATGATCCTGACTTACCGGCGATCCTGTCTCGCTCCATGCCTCAGCCTTTGCCTCCACATGTAACTTTTGCGTTTAGGCTCATTCCCTCCTGTTTTTCGGAGACTTCCCCTTTTCTCCTGAGTCAGTCGATCCAGTTCCCCTTCTGTAGACCTCCCCCTCCCTCCCTCCATTCTTCTTCTCCTCCTCCTCCCTCCTTCGCGCTCACTTCCTCCAACTTTTAATGTCTTCAGTGTGTCGGGATAACAAGTGGTGTCTGAGGCCATGTGCTAGTCATGTGGAGTTACACTGCTGCATATTCTACACAGACTGTTTGTCAATAAAGTTATGGGGAAATGGTTTGAATGGTTGATTGACACAGAAGTGAAGAAGTGAACATTTGGTTATTTTGAGTGTACATGACCACATAAATATTACTATTGACCAGTGGTGGAAGTACTCAGTATTGTTACTTAAGTAAAAGTACAGTTACTGTAAATAAGTAAAAGTATCACATAAAACAAAATGTACTCATGTGAAAGTATTTAAGTATCTGTTTAAGAATG